>NC_056751.1:268637461-268807461 GCF_019279795.1 Protopterus annectens
AGAAAAATGTATTGCTGTTCAACCATTTTCTTTGCATCCTTTCAACACAGTACATGGCCAAGACAACACAGTAATAACCATTGAGGAAATGATTCAAGCTAGGAGCCACAGAAGCCATAGGGTTATGCCTGCTTTGAGGTGCATTTTAAAGTATTTTCCCAACCTTTTAATCCAGTGGTGACCTTAAGAATTTTGTTCTCGTCTTTGAAAGAAAAACTAAGTTGAGCCTAAGATTCAGTATTTTAAGTATTACTATAGCTTACAATAAATAAACAAGCAGGATAATTGTTTGTGAAAGTACACATATCCTGCCTGTTTTTCTCACCCCCCCCCCAAAAAAAAAAAAAAAAAAAAAACAAAACAGAGCCTCTGCATCCTTCCTGTGTAGATTGGCTACAGTCATGTATTTAGCCATGTATTTCAAGTGACTGCTGTCACACACTTGGCATGCCTCCTCACTCTTCACCCCTGTCTGTAAGGGAGCCACAGCAGTATGTTTGGCTGATGTGTGATTGTGAGGAACATGAAAGAAAACTGCCCCTAATCTAGCTGTTGTAACCTTCTTCATACAGCGCTTGAGGCCTGTGAATAGTAAAAGAAACAGTGACCATACTGTCTCCAGTCCTACCACAAGCTATTATGACCTCCTGTGCACACCTCTAAAGTTTGATTCTGATGAAAATTAATAGAAGTAATGACCAGACCATCCCCAGCTAACCGCACAACTTAGAGCATTTTTTCTGTACACATCTGTGTGCAGGGTTGGTGATTTAGAATGCGTGGAGCTGAGGGCAGAGGCCACCACTAAATTGCGTCATTATTACAAAATCAAAAAGACACTACATCAAACGGCTTAAAGGTTGACAATGCTGTACCCCCATGCCCACACTGCTAATTATATATACCAACTGAGATCGCATTACAGTGAGGAAAGGGCAAATTTTCTGATCTTCACTGTACCACGATCTCATAAAAAAACACATTGATGAACGACATTTCCAACATTAAAGTCATTCGATGTTTGCCTCTTCGATTTCGTGAGAGGAATGCCACTAAGTCTGTGTCAAAATCCATTTACACAATCTGGCTTGTGCTAACTACCAGACCCATAGAAGGTCTAAGTGTCTTAATGTCCTGTGTTCTCTTTCATGCTCTAATTTTGAAGTATGATTACCTGTTAACTGTACATCCTTTTTTTTTTTTTTTTTTTTTTTTAAACTGCTACCCAGAAAGTTTGCCACCTTAATTCCCACAAAATATTTGTCAGCCTCTATCTCCATCCCTCCAGGTAGAATATTCCTAACCTTGAGAACCTTCTCTCATGGCTCACTCGACATGTTCCATATGAAACCACTATCCTCTGTGACAACATAAACTGGTCTAATCTTTACTACTTCATCTCCTAATCTACGTATCAAACTTTATGGCTTCCACCAACTTATCTCCTCCCATACTAGAACTGTCAAACACTCCTCAACTGGACTGGATCCTCACCTCACACCACCCCTACCTTTATCATAACCTCTGTACACTTCCTAACTTCTTGAGTGACCATTCTCATATCTACATAGGTCCATAGGTAAGTACTAGGTTATCTAGGTAAGTACTAGGTTATCTGCCCGAGGGCATCTATAAGCCTAGCCAGAATGTGTTTGCTTTCACTGCCCCCTTAGATTAGTTCCCTGTGCCTCTGTCCAGCAGAGCCACTGCAGTGATCCCCAGGTTAAATTTTCTGTTTCCCATCCACTCGTCAAGGTTTATTTTGGAGTGTTAGAGTGGGGCTCTGCCTAATGTAGATTGGAATCCTGTTCCAAAGTATGGGGAGTCTCTGGGACAGAACTCTATCCCTCCAGCACATCCTATTTATAGTGGTGAGGTTTAGATCCCTAGAGCATGTGGATCTCTGGGTTTGTTTTTTGTTTTTTAGGTGGAGCATGCCCATCAATTCTGGGTTGGACATGGCCTTGTAATCGGAGATCACCTCTGAGTAAGCAGTATGCAAATGAGGACATCTGGAGTTTCTGCAGTCGGGCTGCATTGGGCATCTGTTTGAGGCCAGTAATCCTCTTGGTGAGGTACTTCTGTGTTCTTTCCAGCTGTTGCAAGTGTCTTGTAAGTTGCATTCCAAATGTGGCGTTGTACTCTGATGAGTAGAGGGGGCACAAAAATCTCTCTTGTTCTACAGGGGTATCCAACCTTTTGGCTTGCTGGGGCCGCATTGAGTGAACAGAAATGGTCTTGGGGCCGCATATAAACTATATCATATAGTTAACTCTTTTGTTGCTCCAGAAGACCACAGTCGACCTCCTGGCTGTACTGTAGGTGCATTTGAACAATGAGTAAATGTAATAAATGCCTAATATTTGCCTTAAAATTCTAATTATCATTCTAATTATATAATCTAACAGTTAACGCTAACATCTTGGTTAATATATATATATATATATATATATATATATATATATATATTTACAATAAACAGATATTCACTACAGCACTAGCATTTCTCACTGGGAAAACCATTCCAGCAGTCCAACTACATAAAATGTCAACATCAGCAGTCCTACAATACCATAATCCACAAAAATAACCCAACAAATTTGCAATAAAGTAAAGAATTCACATTACTGACTTAATAAAACAATTCTGAATAAGCTACAAGAGGGTCTCACCCAAACAAATAACTGGGGCCAGAAATATGGCCTCAAGCTAAATGTCAAAAAATGCATCATCATCCCCTTTGAGGAGAGTGATGTCCCCACAAATTATCACATTAATAACAATGTTGTAAGCACGCAATAAGTCGTATGGTACTTGGGCACCCAGGTTGATAGAAATCTGACTTTTGACTACCACGTTGTCTCCGTTGTAAGGAAAGCTTTTTACATGGCCCACTTCATTAGTAAGGGTATCTCATCCAGGGACAAGGAGGTCATAACATCCCTGTATTCTTCTTTACAAGAGCCATTATTGAGTGCAATGCCCCTTTTGGCATGTGCCTCAGCAAAACACCCTGCCAAAAGAAAGACTACAACCATTTCTGACAAAAAAGGTCAAAGGACTAAGTTCACTTACTTATCCAAACAGACTAAAAAGCTTTTTGCTTTCCTCTGTCTCTCACTGGCCCCTATAAATTTCATCATTGGCTTGCTTTCCAGGCTAAGAAAGATCCTGCCTTAAGAGATGTCCTCTACCTCAGAAATACTGGTTATACTTAAAACGCTCACTACAAAGACCACAGCCTTCACTGCAACATAAACAAGCCACTTTTTATGGACAGGTTCTTGACACAAAAACCTTCAACTTCTGTAAAAAGCTCCTCTCATTATCAAACAATATAGTTCAGCAACACGACGGCTGGATGGATAGCCATGAATGTAGTCCTTGGGTAAGTAGCATAGCCTTCATCAAACCAGATGGAAAATCCACATACTAACCTTTCCCAGCTGGATGGCTAAGATCTATTATTGGTTACTCAAGTCTAGTTGCCCAAGAAGAGGGGCATGTTTAACTAAGAATTCCATTTGCAAAATTATATTCAGTATACATATTAAATCTCTCTCTCTTACACAGACACACACACACACACACACACACACACACACACACACACACACACACACACACACACACACACACACAAAAGCCCCTACTTTTAAAATAGGCAACCTCAGTAATCACATGACACCAACTCACTGAATGAAATTGTCTGGAAGTCAAAATATCTGAAAAAAAAATCATAATAGAGATGGATTCATCCATGTAATTTCCAACCACCAAAAGGACCATCAATAAATCTACAAACAACTGCTCGGCAAAAAGTAAATCAATAAGAAAACCATAAACTGTAATGCTACATACTGGTGTAAACATATAACTTGTGTCAATCCCCAGGTTAATCCATACCAAAAGATTGTTTCAGAGCTTCAGCTATGTACAAACAGCTTTCTCCTAAAAACTTAACTCATTGATATTTGCCTTGCTGTAATTATAACTGTAAAAAAAAATGTATTTAAGTTTATTCTGTACCTCAGTGATTCTCACTGTTACGAGATGTAATTTCTGCCATATTGTACGAGTACTACATCCATAATTTGCTGTCTCTCTCTCATGTATTGTATTATATTGTTTTGTGTTATTTTTGGAGCTTTTCTCCCCGGGCCTCCGCTGAAAATGGACCTGTGTCCAGTCGGACTTTCCCGGTAAACAAATGTAAAATAAAATAAAAATAAATTTCCCTCCAATCTAAAGCCATTTGACATTCAGACATTTTAATTTGTGCAGAAGTTACTCAGACTGACAGTTTACTGAGCTGTAATGCTGACCTTCGCTTTTGAAAAAAAAACAAATTCCCAGACTTTGTCAATAGTTCAAAGTCTCGAGAGGATTATTTATTTATTATATATTTATTTATTTTTGGAAAACATCTTTAAAACTGTTAAACTGATTACACACCCAGAAACACAGAAAAGTTATTGTGATTATGTAAACCACAGACTGCTGCAAGAAATCAAAAGTCACATTAGCACTCTATGCTTATGTCCGAACAGATGAATCATACCTGTCAATTCCAAAAGAAGTAAAGTAGCTTAATAAGAAGGTTATTTGCAAGGTTATATGGCAGTTTATATTGGAAATAAGCAGAGATATTAAAAAGGCTCTGTTTTTCATAATTATGCCGAAAAGTCTTCCAAGGTAAATACAACTTCTGATTTAGTATGGAACCATACCTCTCAACCTTAGAGCAAGAAATCTGGACAAAGCGAAAAATAAAAGTGGGACACAGGCCCAAAAATAGTTATGCATCACAGACACCATTGAAACAACTGTAGCTGCAAATATTATACATCACTTATAATCTTTCTATCCCGTTATTGTCAGTTAAACATTATATGGCTCATTCAGTCCTGCCTTCTTTTGCATCAAAGAAAACCACGCTTTGAAATGACAAATGCATTAAAAATAATAAATAAAACACATTGCATCAACATCCTGCAACTTCCTACCTTCAAGCAACCACAGAGCTTTCACTGAAACTAGGGCTGCTTGTTTCCCCAGAATGACAGCTCTCCCTAATTATGTCTAATGGTATACAATCTACCAATATCTGGACTACCTGAAAGAAATTAAATTATGGCCTGTAAACTGAAAGTACACTTTGTTTAATTAAACTATATTTCTAAGGCCACTTACTATATTTTTTCAGTAACATCCCAATATCCATTTCCAGGTCACTTTACAAGACATTGGCAGTGGTAGACTTGGCATCCTTCAGAGCCCCACAGGCCCACGCTAATACATTGTCCATTAAATGTAAATACCCATCCACTGTAAATGGCAAGAAGCTATGTCTTAAAAAAAAATCTACTTCTGGCATGCGTACCCAAGTATTAGGTTTTGAAACAAAGAAACATATTCTCCACAGTCCTTAAGTCTCTGTCTTTAATGGTCTACAGTTGCAGCACTCCCAACACATAAGCACACACATACACAGTAAAATCCCCAACATTTAAAAAAAATGACATTGTGCCAACTTGATTTGCCAGTATTGATGATCCTCCAAAGCTACGCTTACTGTTGTTCAATCTGCCACTGCTTAGAACCCACCAATGAAAAAGCAGTGTGTGTGTGTCTTTCGGCTTTTCCCGGTTAGGGGTCGCCACAGCGGAACTCTGGTCCACTAATGATTGGCAGTAGAGTTTTACGTGCTAGCTTGCCGGGCCTAATGCACAACCTTCAACGAAGGAATGCCCATTCACGCATGTCGTCACACAGTAGACGCTCTAACTGAGAATCGAACGGGCAACGTCTAACTGTGAGGCGACAATGCTACCGCAGTACCAATGAAAAAACAGTACTAGGTGCTTTTTTGTTTGTCTGAAAAAACAATACAATTTTATATACTACAGACCCACATAGTCAGTCCACTACTGACCCATTAACCCTAGGCTGCTGTCTCATTCTTACTCCCTGGAACTGCATTACCTTGGATGACTACTTTTATTTCCTAAGCAAAAGACACAAATTGGAAGATGAGGCAAAAATCCAGACATTCTTTGAAAATCCATACAGTTAAGAGGTATGAGTTCATGTTCAATGCAACACTATCCCTGTCAGGAAAGCCGCAATTTAATGAAAGTGTACTCTTAATGTGTGATGTATTTGTGAGCTAACTTGTTTGTGTTCAGTAGGTAGACTGATCATTGTTAGCCTCTTTGTGCATGCATCTCTCTCTGTCATGCACACATATACATACATACACACACACACTCTTCTACTTTCACGCACACAATTCTGCTTTCATGCATGCACTCACTCACTCCGTACCTATCTATTAACACAGGTAATTGCTGTCTCTTTCAAAGGCAACAGCGGCAAATCCATACATGAGTCCCTCTTCAGCGGGAACACACACACACACGCACACTGATTGTTCGGTGCAAAATAATGGTGTAAACACTGACCCTTTTTTGGCTCAAAAACAAAACTAGAAGGGTACTTTGGCGCATGCACACAACAACATTAGCATTATAGGTCACGGGAGTGAAACACAAAACATAAAAGTGTTTTGGGGCATGCCTATATCGATGTCGCAGTTAGAGGTTGAGGGCCGCATGGAAGAGCTCTTGAGGGCCGCATGTGGCCCGCGGGCCGCAGGTTGGACACGTCTATATTAGGATGTATTATAATTATAGTGAATCTTTGTATAGGCTTAGTTTATGTATGTTAAATAAATAAGTCTGACTGAGGAACATCATAAATCTAGGAAGAGCAAGGCTAAATCTCGGGGCCAGAGTGTAGTGTTAATGCCCAAATTTTAGTTGAGCTGTATTTTAGCTAGTGTTCTACATTTTTCTAATTTCCTCTACATTGAGAGGTAGTGTTCCACATTTTGTAGATTAATGGTTGAGAGCTATGTGTTTTGGTAGGTGTATATGAGAGTGAACAGGGCTGTCATCCTTTGCTTGAGATTGAAATTAGGTTTATATTTTTGCCATCTTTACACCCTGCCATTTCTGGACAAAGAAGACGTGCTTCTCTGTAATGTAAAAACACCCCTTGCTTCAGTACCCACCACTCTTTTAAAGATGAAGTATAAATGCTCAAGTTTTTGTTTTTGCACAAAAGTTTTTGCAGGCAAACTTTATGTCCGAATTAAAACTAATTTTCAAACCGGAAGTTGGGGGATCCAGCCATATTTACACCATTAATATTAAGGACTCATTCATGTTTATGTTAAAGCTATTTAGTACCCAGACATATTTACACTATTAAAATTAATGGGCTGGCAGGTGTTTACATATTTTTGGAGCTTAGCTTTAATTATGCTATATTATCATGTGTAAGTAATTGTGAATTAATTTTGTAATTGCCAACCTGTTTAATAATTTGAAACTAGTTAATCATGCACTCATCTGGGCTCCATTTCTGGATAATCTGGGGCGGCAGGTAGCAACCTCAGGGTCACTATTTGAGTAGTAAATATTGCCTTAGGGTGAAAATTAGTATGCTGCTACTTGATTGAGCAGACATTTGCTTTGAAGAAAATGTCTTAACTTTGCATTTATTGTTCGGTCAAATTAACTGCATGGGGTGCCAGTCGAAGTCAGATTGCTGAATCAAATATCAATCGGCTGTGAATTATTGAAAAATCAGATGTCTGCAAATGATAGAACTAGGAAGGAAAACCAGACAGGCCATCAAACAATTGGTGAATTTGACAGTCCATTAACATTCAACCAACACAAGTGGCTGAAGCAGAGCTGCAACATGTAGGTCCCAAGGTCTTGGTCTCCTGGCCTGTCTGCTGACACCAGGGGATTTAAGCCTGCTTGACTTGGGGGAGAGGTTGGGGCAAGCTAAGGTTGGGGCAAGCTGTTCCAAGCCCATGTCCCAAAATGGGACACCCTTGAAATTTAGCCTTTTAAGTGTGCTGTTCTGCTACAGGCAAATTGTTACCCCCTCCCTCTGAGCATACTTGCTAAAATTTTGTAAGCTTCCAGCTCAGGTCATGCATAAACTGTTGCATACCTGGTCTTGACAGATGAGTCCCCATCCTTTTATATACAGGCCATGTGACTTTGAACCAGTACTTGTTGCACAACCATCCTGCCAGTGTTCCACTTGTTGTATGATGAATGTTTGTAAGGATCCTTATCTTCTTAATTGGCTGACATTGTTACCAACCCATCAGGTTTGTCTTTGCTTAATATTTGACCAATTTAACTTGATTCCTGGTCACTTCTGCCTCATCTGCTGCAGCAATTGCCTACTCTTCCTTAAGGGATACAGATGAGTGGTTAAATCTATTTTCCTTCCCCATAATGCAACAGCATGAGATCTAGTTCCTCAGCATAACCTACCAGGGCCTTCAGTAGATGTTTCCACTTCATCTTTGTACTTCCAAAGCTTCACAGTTGTACATCTTCCTCTTTGACTCTTAGATTCATTCACCCATCCACAACCTCCTTTTTCCCCATTTTTACACACTGGTCAGGGTGTCGCTTCAACAATGGCAGTCTAGAGCCAAGGTTTACACTGCCGCTTGGCTAGCCCTGCTTCAGTAGTTCTTTCACATGCACACTGATTTCTATGGTCCATTTAGAAGTGTCCAGTCCACCTACTCCATGTCTTTGGAATGTGGGAGGAAGCCAGAGCACTAGCTGCTAAATCACTGTGAATCTTGGGCTGTTCTTACCGGTTACCCCAAGCTCTTCACCTACAAGATCAGCTGTATGAATAACGGTATCCAGATTTCCAGTGACTACTTGTCTGTAAAAGAGAACATCTGTTAGAACCACTCCACCGTGACCTAATCTTTATATGCCTGCAGTTTTAGCCAGCGTAAATGCCTTTAAGTTCATAGGTACTTACTAGGCCATTGAACTGTGAGGATCTTCAGAAACCTAGCCTTTCATTCCCATGGTAATTATTATCCTTTGCAGTACAAGTATCAAAAGTCCGTATATGTTGGACTTCTTGCATGTTTCTGTTATCCTTGAGGGCCATTGGTGCTAAACTGAGGGGGGGGGGTAAATTTGCAGTTACCCATCCATTTGTACAAATTACATTTGTATAGAGTAAGGGTGTTTTAGGTGGAGTGGAAGACTGTTCCATAGATGTGCGTATTCTTTGTGACACATACCTGTCCTAACAGCATGTTCTGTTAATTTTGCAGAAGAGGCTGAGGTCCCTTGAGCGTGTGTTAATAAAACCTTTGGAGATGCAACCTTGTTATAGATCTATTTGGGCTCTATAAGCAAGGCAGAGGTTGCCTCTTATTAGCCTGTATGATACTGAGAAAACAGACTGGGTCTGTATAGTCTTTATTTAGGGCCAGTATTGTGGTTCCATTTGTGACAAGTGTTTGGACAGTTACATACCAAAAAGGTTATTATAATCTATTGTTGGTCATTTTAGTGCTGAGTACAGCGGAATAATTGCACCCCTGGATCATGATGCTGTCCCTTTAGATATAAGCTCTGATATGAAAAAGGACTTCTGAGCAATAGTGAAATATGTGGTGATCAAAGGACAGTTCTTTGTCAACATAGGTTACCAGATCTCGAACTATTGCATCACTTTTCAGGGGGGTATTTTCATTGTGATAATTACAAGGAGTGTCATGCTTACCAAAGGATACATTTCTTGGCATTTAGTTTTAAACAACGGTTTTGATAGCAATGATTTATTTGGGACTGACCCTCTTGTAGGTTTCTGGGAGGCAAGTTTATGGTGGCACCAAGTTTGTAGTCATCTGCAAAAGTGACCTGCCAGTATCCTTTAATAGCTTTGATCATCTAAGAAGTAAATGCCAAAAGGATGGACCCAAACACTGAATCCTGGGGTACTCCACTAGTTCCAGGTCTTTTGGTGGAGGTAAAGTTGACTTCCCCTCTTACTTCCTAGGTTTTATTTGTGAGACAATTTGCTATCTGGCATGTTACATAGGGGTTATTTTAACTGTGAAAGTTGAGGTGTGAAGCCAGCCTTTGTGAGGTTCAGATAATCCGCATGAACGAGTTGTCCTCCTCCATTGCCTCATTTAACCTTTTTGAATAAATCAACCAGATTAAGTAGGCAGGACCTGCCCTTGATAAATCTGAACTGGGTTAAGTCTGTAAGTACCGATATTTCTATTGGTTCCATGGTGATCTTTTCCATAGCCTTACTAATGAAACTGGACAGGCTTATGGGTCTGTAATTATCAAGGTCTGTTAAAGCCCTACCTTCTTGCAAGGGAATGACTGTTACTGTCCTTTATTCATCTGGCGCAAAGCCTGCTTTGAGGCTAATATTAAATAGCCTCTAAAAGGGAGTCTAATAAGTCTTGTTTCAGGGTAACCGGTAGGTATCCTTGTATTTTAACTGGCAGATGTGATTGTCCACAAACCCTTAATAGCTTTGATCTTCAAGAAGTAAATGCCAGAGAGGACGTAGACAGTTTTTTTGTAGTAATGTTTGTGGCCTTAGTGTCTTAAGAGCTTGTTCGTGGGAAATTTGAGGTAGGTGTAGATGTGGATGTTCTGAGAATATTGGAGGAAAGAGGGCATGCAGTTATGGCTGAACTGGTCTTCCAGTAGATTGTATTCTCACGTTCCAAGTGTTGTGATCTCAGTGAAGTGTTTGGTATCGTTTCTTAGATTTCTGTCTCAGATAATGAAGGCTTTATTGTTCTTTCATCTAGTTTGATCAAACCAGCCAAAGTTAAATACGAGGTAAAACATCCCAGTCCAGAGTTCTTTGTTTAGTTAGCAAGAGCATTTTTTACCTCCTAAGAGATGTATTTATTTCTGTGTAAAATTAGATTTTTATAGGGTTTGTTATTAGTAATGTTCCACGATGAGGGGTTATTTTTGAATTTGATATTGTATTTGTTTCTCTGGGGGATAAATGTGTATATGCAGCTGTTTGTATGTGTGCATATTATTTGGTAATAAGATTTCGCAAATAGTCATTTGTATTGTCTAGGTAAAAGAGGCTTCTGAACTTAGTCGGGCTATTACCCTGTTATAATAGATTAGCTTTCACATAGTCTGTGTGTTCCAAGATATTGGAGGGTGCTTCAGTTTTAAGGTGACTGTAACTGATCTACAGTCATATTTGACCAAAGAGGAGTTTACAATTTGAAGGAGAGCAGAGCTGCCCCATACTGGTAAGAACCAAGTCGAGGATTTTATTGCCCTGGTTGAGTTGCAGACTAACTGGTCCAGCAGGTTTGCAGCTTTCAATCCTTAGTGTTGTCTTTAACTCTTAAACAGACCATATATCTGTTTGGGTTCTTCTATAACCAACTTTGGCTGAGTGGTTTACAGTGGACATTGATCTTCCTTTTGATACAGTTGATGAATTACAGCTTGGCACACTTGCTTTTAGGAGTCTGTCTTTGCATCACTTATCTATTACAGTTCTCACATTCTGTGTTCCCATATAATGTGTATGGTACCTCTGGAGGATGTTCTTGGAGTTTCATTGAATTTGTTTTAGTACGAATTTATCGGAGTCCTTTTTTGCAGCTTTGCATTTCCTATACTCATCATAGGATTGTCTTTTAGTTTCTATATCCGCTCCAGGCTATACAGTTTTCATGGTCTTTTCATTCTTACTTTGTCTCCAGCCTGTAAAATGTAGTAGTCCTCTTACAGTGTCTAGTGGAGTAATATTTCTGTCCCTGCTGATTTGTGTGAATCACAATTGCACTTGCTGTGTACTCTACTGTTCCGTGAACTGAGATGTTCACTACTGATGACATAACTGCGTAGAGTAGTTAGCATTTTTTCTCGATTGTTAAGGTATGATTTGCAGATGGCACAGCTCTGTACTTTTTCTATTTGAGTTGATGTTTAGTAAATTAATATTTCTTGAGTTCTGTTTGTATCCTGTCCCATATTTTCTCTGTTGGAAACTCTCATTCAACAGCAGCAGTACGTATCTGTAATTTTTTTTTTCTTAGTTCTGTGGTTGGTAATTGGAGAATTATGCAAACTGCATAGATTAGGGGCTTTTAAGATGTCTGCACACTGAGCAGCAGTTGGATTATAGCTTTCAGAGTGTGAACTGCAAATCTGTTAAAGCCAGTAGCAGCAATTAAATTGGGTAAAATTCAGTTGTAAGCTAGTAATTCCACTTTGGGTGTCAGAGAGGAATAAGTAAGAGAAAATCGAGCAGAAAAGAAGAAAATGCTCTTACTGGGAAGAACCTTGCAACCGTTTAACAAAAAAGCAGTCAGGCTTTAGTACAGGAGATTGTTTCCAGTAGGTTTTTTAAAATAAATCAAATATACTTTCATATCTAAGAAAGTGAGTTGATGAAAGAATTATAAAGCAAATTGACAAAAAGGGGGAAAAAAGTTTTAATGAACTATTCAGTTGAGCTGATAAAAGTGCAGAAAGAAAGACTGATCATGTCCCTTTTTTGCTGTGCCAGAAAAGCTGGAAGGAGAAGACTGAAAATTCAGATAAGCAATTGGACTGATGCTCCACAGCAAGACTTGTTAATGAGATGGTACATTGTGTATATGCTCCAAATATGGTTGTGAGTGAGCAACCAAGACATACTACTGGTAAAGATGTGGTTATACCATCAGAAATAGCTGTTGTAGGCAAAACTGTGCTAGAAGCGGAAGGGGGGGGGTATTAAAAATTGGGGGAAAACCAGGGTGTTTATCCTGGCATTTGGGGAAGTATGAGAGACAGGTGTGACATTCAAGTTGCTTTTATTTTGGTGTCTTCTGAATATTTTTTTTCTGCTGGATTAAAGACATTTTTGGATGCAGAACAGGCTTAAAAAAAAGTTGACCACCCAGTTGAGGTGGATTCTGCTTCTCAGGCTTCTGAGGATAACAAGCCCCAAAACCTTTTCATTGGTCCAAAGGAAAATGCTTGAGTGACAGAAAAAAAGAGCTTACTAAGAGAATCAGGAGTACGTTGGACTTGAACCACAAACTGGTTGTTGGTAGGTCAAGATGATGAAGACGACCAGCAACAAAGGAAGATTAGACAAGTGGGTGAAGTGTAAAACATCAGTCTCATTGGATATAGTGCATCTCCAAAAAGTGGCTTTAAAAAGCGAAACTTTGATTGTTTAAAATGACAGGAAAACTGTAAAGCATAAACCATACATCCTTCATGTTTAGAAGGGCACTGAGGGGACTGAAATAAGTAAACCAGTTTAACATTTTATATAAAAATGTTATGATGTAAACTGCATGTTTATGTTGTAAAATTTTTCTCTACAATTTGTATTTTAAATGTCAAGTGGGAGAGTTTTATCAGGGGCTGCTACATATGCTAGTGATAGTAGCTGCTATATATGCTAGTGATAGTAAAGTAAAAACGTATTTTTCTTGGTTGTGTCTAGGCATTTCGAACAGGTTAAAGGTAGTATAATGCAGTAACCTTGTGCTGCTGGGGGTGTAAGTGCATTGCACGTGCATGTTGAAGCAAGATAATTTTCCACTGTTTATAAAGTGCCTAGCCATGTATCCCAAATCTCCGACAAGTTCTGATACACTTGATAAGTGAAAGCAAGGACTTAGGAAATGAAACCTATTCAAGAAGACGTGTGTGAGATGAACCATTTACAGGCTGCCTGTGCCCATGAGAGAAACAGGTGCCAAACCAGGGATGAATTTCCTGCTCTCCAGCCAGTTGTCCAAGTTACACTTGAATTGTGTTAGGGAGGAAGTCTGCTTTACATGGATAGGGAGCCTGTTTCAGAGAAGGGATATCTCTGGGATATATACCTGTCTGTCTCAAGCAGGTCCTACGTTTTTCACAGACAGGGTTTAAGACTTTAGAGTGTAGTTATGTTGCTGTTTGTTTTGCGGATATGCAGGAGGTCCATCAGGGTGGGGTCTGAGAATGCCTTGTATACCAGGCATAGAGCTCTCCTCAACAGCCTGTAGGAGACAGGGAATACAGCCTTGAAGCTGTCTACATAGGACATGTTACTTATGTCCTGTATTCTTTAGTGAGGAACCTATGTGGATGCTTTAATTGTTGGATATGCCTGGTTAGGTACATACCAGAGGGGGCATTGTACTCTTAACGGGTCTAATGAATGCTGAAATAAAGTGAAACAATTACTTCCTTGGACCTAGATGCCATACCTTTGTTTATAAATTGAACAACAAAAATATTTTCTCACTACTGTAGACACACTATGGTCAAAGGCTAGATTACTCTGTGTGTCCCCAAGTCTCTGACAGCTGGGTCACCTCTTAGGGGTGTATTGTCAATATGATAGTTACCAGGAGTGGATGACTTCCCAAAGGATACCATTATGCATTTCTTTTATTTAAAACTGCTATTTTGAAGGAGTGAATTTCCTTCTTGAGGATTTCTGTCTAGTTTTATGTTTGCTCATAGTTGAGTTGTGTGGTTTGAAAATGTATTTGGTTTGTTTCTTGAATGTTTTCCTTGAACTGACAGGTCTGTAAAAACTAAATAAACTCCAGCCAAGCTGGAACTTCCAGTGAGTGACCTCTCAAACCTCTTGAATCAGAGGCCCATGGGATGTATGCAAATGACCCTTATGAACACCAGGTGTTTCAGCTAATTGGCGATTCTGAATGCCCATGACTTGTTCGTTGTTTTAATAGACAATTTCAGGCCAAAAAAGCCAAACCTCACCAGCTGTTGATATGCATATTTCGGCCTTATGACCTCATCAGCACAGCACAAGCAGAGTGCTTGACTAAGCATAAGAAACACAGGGCTGTTATACCCAGCTGATGTTCATTATCATTAGGGTGACTGCAAAATAAATCTGCATATTCACAGCTGGTGGGGTTTGGCTTTTCTGTCCTGAAATTGGCCATTAAAATGACAAAACAAGTCATGGTCATTCAGAATCGCCAATTAGCTGAAACACCTGGTGTTCATAAGGGTCATTTGCATATATCCCATGGGCCTCTGATTCAAGAGGTTTGAGAGGTCACTCATTGGAAGTTCCAGCTTGGCTGGAGTTTTCATTTAGTTTTTACAGATTGTTTTTTCTGTGTGACCTTCTCACTCATTTGTCTTTGAACTGACAGGTCTGGAAAAATATAACATGAACTCAAGTAGGGATGAGAAGAAATAATTACATACAAGATCAGATTTCCAAACATTAGTGGGTGCATGTAAACTGCAAGTTGGAAAATTTGGCATAATGGCTTTTTATTAGAAAATCGTTTTTTGTCAATATTAACAGATGAGTTGTCTACAAACACACAGACACCCCTGGGGAAGGCTGGTGCAGGTTCTCCATCTATGCCCGTTCCTGCCAGGCTATAAGGAAGTAATCACCGCCACCAGCCACTCATAAGGCCCTTATCAAAGGGTGCCCAATTATTACTGTGCAATATTATCCAAATGGTAAGTGTGACGAACAGCAAGGCTTATCCGAAGTGGCTTGGGCAGTATCACTATATACATGCAATGTACTTTAATCTCTGCATAAAACAGCCATAGTTGAAATGTTTAAAAATATTTAATAATAAAAAAAACACGACAATACTTGCTACACAGTGCCAGTCGAGTTCAGAGATCACAGGAAATGCTTAAAATAATGCAGTAGAATAGTTCTGACATCAGTACAGAAAACAACTAGTCTAATCGTCCTATTTCCTTGCTATATCTAAGAGCGCAAACCGTTCTAAAATAAACTTGCGTATAGAGCAAGACTGCTGGTGGTGATTGATGTTCTGAAGATAAATGCAAAATGCTCCTAGTCTCTTGTCCTTAAATTGATAACACAGTGCTACTGCCTCCTTTCAGATTACATCATTTTTTTCTCTGGTTCTCAGGCTAACAGAAACTTAGAATTTAGCAGCCCTTTTCATCATGCATCTGGTCAGGAAACTACAGTAATAAAATACATTATACAAGCAAAGTCTAGCAATTAACTCCGGTCTCAAAACAATAGCAAAGATTCCTTCAGACATTTCGTCTCAGAGTTTTTTGAGATCAAACAATTATACAATGCTTGACGTATCAGCTTTCCTGAGTGTAATGTGGTTGCATTTTTGAAGTTCAACATCCAATACAATTTTCTTATTGAAGAAAACAAGCCTGTGGCTTATATTAATATTTACAAATGACAGAATTATCTACAAAATTCTATTTAGCTAGGCTGGCAGCCTTCACATATCTTCACAGAGGCAAACATTTAACAGCAACTCTGATCTAGAGGTAACTGGAGTATAAAATCGTCAGTATATTATTGGGTATTGATGACTATTTGATAGTCTGTAGGCGTTTTGAGTTGGGTGATATTGTCAAGAATTTTTTTTAATTTGGATAATGGGATGAATACCAGACACCTCAGATTAGGTGAGCAGTCATAGCTCAGTGTGTGTGTGTGTTTGTGAGTAATTAGGGTAGAATAAAAAGAGTTCTGTATGGTTGCAGGAGCTGGGATACCTCGGTCTTCTCTCCTGCCTTGAGTAATGGATCAGGTTGTTTGGGGAGGGGTTAGTTTTAGGGACCCGTAGATTAAGCAGGGGCACCAAGAGCAGCTGACAGCTGTTGAGAGAGCATAAATAATTAAAATTAAAATTTGTAATAGTTATTGTCTACAACTCTGTGCCGCACCTGTGTGGACCACAGGCTGTACAGATCCTAATGTTGCATGATTTGAAGAAAACTTCTTTTTAATAATTTGCCTGCTGTTAATTATTTTAGAGACCGCAAAGTTAACTGGTTTAGATTTAACAATAATTGTGTATTTGAAATGAAAATTAACTCAGATATTCTGAGGGGTGGCTGAGTACCAGTAAGCTTGGTTTCTGGTTTCAGAAATAAGATTCGTTTTGTTAGTTTGATTAATTGTAAAGTCTGAGACCTATTATAACAAGTTCTAAAAATGATGCGAAATCCCTTACTGTTTCTCTGGATAAATATTTTAATGGTATGCATACTGATCAATTTGTAGTTTGCTGTCAGCTCAGTAAACAAAAGAGAAATTGTAGTAGACATTTTTGCTGCAGAAGTAAGTTTAAGAACAGAAATATTAGATTGAGGTATTGGTATGGCTAGGAAGTTACATGAGAGTCCCAGTGTTAACAGTACTGATGACCTTTAAACTTTGTAAATGAGTTTGGTTTAGAAGCAAGTCAAGTGGTAACATCCAGACCACTGTCATTGATAATTTATTGATAAAGTTGTAGGTGAGTAACCAAAAATACTTTTTTGAGGGATTTAAAGATATGCTCACAGCAGGTATAAAAGACTGTATTCAGTATTCATGTTACTGCAGGATTTAAGAAATTTATTTGTGAGTATTGAATTAAGGCTGCAGAGTTTGCTAACCTAGTGAACAATAATGAATATCGGTGACTTAATTGTGTGAACTGTCTTGTAGTTTATGCTTATTTGTCCTTGTTTGGAAAAAATGTATGCAAGCATGATTATCGGGTTGTACCTGGGATCCAAGTAATTGTAGTGTGGGTAGTCCAGTTAGTAAACAGTTTGTATTTTCTTGTGATTATTGGGAGGAAATAATAATGTGCAGTGTTTTAACATGTGTTCCTGTTGGAATAATTTAGTTTTATTTTTTCTTATGTAATTATATTTGCTTATCTGTTTATGTAAGCAATGTAGAAAATCGTTACTGTTTCCATAAAAAATGACATATTTGAATTAACTAATTTTATTAAACCGGAATAAATAAAAATAGGGGTTTCCACAGCGCATCATCCAACAGGAACAGCTGAAAAAAGAATTATACTTTTTTTTTTTTTAAACCGTATAACTTGACTGTAGTTGTTCTGTGAATGTTACTCCTCTTGGAAGGGTCTTTTGTGACCAAAGCATTAGGGTACCTTTTTGCCGTTTCAGACTATGCTTTTTGTTCATTTTTCCAGTTTATATTCGTGAAGTTCACACTGAGACTGCGTATCTGTTTTGAATATTTGTTTTATTCACTCATGTCAGTGTTTTAATATTGCTGCAAGGTTTGAAATGTGTAAGAAACTATCCTACTATATTCCCTTCAACATTGCTATGAGTGCTATTTCAGGAGCCCAGACTTTGCAAAATAGTGTCTTTGCAGGAAAGCTTTGCAGTACCAGATTGTCTTCTAACTTTGGTACTTGCATGGTTGCTCTGACCTTTTTTGCATCATGCTTTTTGTCTTTTTTTTTTTTTTCATTTCTCCAAATCTTTTGGGTTTCTAATACCATGACTGGAATGGACCCCATTCCTAAATCAAAGCGTGATTAAAGTTTCGTCCCTTTGTTAGACTATGACCCTTGTATTTTTAGACACTTTAGTCTTATCTTTTATTTCGGGTGGCCATGGTGGTGCAGCAGTTAGCGTTGCTGCCTCACAGCAAGAGGTTCTCCGATTCGAACCTCGGCTGGGGTGCCTTCTGTGCGGAGTCTGCATATCCTCCCTGTGGTCGCGTGGGTTTACTCCGGGTGCTCTGGTTTCCTCCCACATCCCAAAGACATGTTGTAGGTGGATTGGATACTCTAAATTGGCCCTAGGCGTGCGTGAGTGCATGCATGTGTGTGCCTTCTGTGGAAGGTTGGGTGCCAGACTGGCAACTCGACACTGTAAAACTCCACTGCCAATCATGAGCGGGCAGGTGCTCCGCCAGTCATGAGCAGACATGTCCTCTGCTGTGGCGATCCCTAACCGGGAAAAGCTGAAAGAAGTCATATTAGCTTTTATTTCATCTTGTTTAATAAAATTTTATACTGTTTTTTTTTTTCCCCTCAGTATTGTATATTCTTTTGTTGTGTGACCCCTTGGTATCTATGCAACAGCCATTTCAAATACTTCACACTGGTTAAACAGGAAGTCTGTCTAAAGTACCTGTACCTGCCTTGTGACTATTTGGAGCTTGCTTTGTATAGTTTTACATCTTAGAAATCCTGGTCTATATAGTATTGAGAGAGCTTACCATATAGCATTATTACTTCACCTGTAGGCACATCATAATGCCGTTTAATCACCTTTAGTTCAGCTTTTTCCATAGTAGTACAATGCACACTCTTTGTTTTATAGTAGTGAACTTACCATTTATCCATTTTTTATGCTTGTGTTGATTAATGGCACATAGACTAGATCGGATGCCAGTGAGCATAAGCTTATTGCTGAAAACTACTGGCACCTTATGGTAGCATGCAACACTGGCACTGCATCATGTTTTGGTGTGTATTTGCACAAAACTTTCTAACACTGCAAATGGGCACCATCGTGCAGGATGTGCTTGGTATGGGTCTGTTAAGTATGTGACATATCCCTGCAGCTGTATCATTCTAAACGCATCCTCTTTGAGTTTTGTACTGTGAATTATTTTACCTTTCTTATTGCAAGCTGGGCAGTCCCAAAATTTAGAATTTACATCTGTTGATTCCTACACATTGAAAACATATCTTGCACTTTTTTATTTTTAAATTTTATATGTCCACCATTTTCTGAGCTAATATCTCACTGGTGACTAGAATGTACACACAATTCTCTGTTCAGTATTTTTTAAACCACATATACACGCATATATGCATACATATACACACATATTTGTCTCTGGAGAAAAATGGAACATTTTGCACCTACCTGTTTCTAGCTTAAACTGAACGTTCTACTTGATTTCTGTGCATTATTTTATCTTCAGTTTGTTTGCATTCCTATGGCAATGATTCCTGGGCGTTCTACGCTTTTTCAGTGTTACTAGCATGTGGCTTATTTTCATGTTCCTGTTTAGCATTGTTTAACATTGTGCATTTTTTATATACCTTTTAAATTCCTTTGCTTTTGAATATCTTAAATGTAATTTTCTTGCAGAGATCCTGCAGAACATATTAAATGATGGTACAGTGCATGCTCTTTCCCTCTCATTCCTTCACCATGGCATGTCTGGGAAGGTTAGTAAATAAGATGAGACACCAAATATGTAGCTGACTTCTTTGGGTCTTTATTTGGACTGGACTTTTCAGAGTGCAGGTGCAGCACATGGGCTGCTACTTCATTTTAACTAGATCAGCATACAAGGAGAATTGGTGCAGTTATGGTTTACTTATCGGACTAATTTTAAATATACTATGTTATCTGATGTGTACGTTTTTTCACTAGTATTTCTCAATTGCACATAGCATCTTGGTTGGGTCAGTATCACATCTTCACATCACTAATAATCGAACACCTCTTCATCAAAGAACTAATCATTGAAGAAACTTTTCAGCAAAAACTTTCCTAGGGCAAACTTATAGTAGTCCACCCTAGTAACCGAAGAAAAAAAACAAAAAAAAAACTTGCCACCTACTCAAGTGGGAGGGGGACTTTGCCCCCACACCTGCTAATGTGGGGGTTGCACCTCCACACCCCCCAAACTAAATATACCAACTCCGAGATTGCACTACATTGTTTGAAAAGGGGAAATTCCAGGTGGTGGCCAACCATCATTTTGCCCTAGAAAAGTTTTTGCTGAAAAGTTTCTTTGAATGTTTATTTCTCTGAATAGTTCAATAAGCAGGTATTTGATTATTAATGATTCATTGATGTGACATAGACTTTCTTGGTCTTTTACTCCTGCTACATCGCAAGATATCTGCCTTGCTTTTTTTCTTCCCTTTAGTTCTTTGAAAAGTGCTTTTATTTATGTAAACTTATTAGAGCTACTTGGAGACTTCATCTGTTTATGTGGAGTTGATTTGTTGTTGCTCTGAGGCATGGCAGATACCTTAAGCCTTGTACCAACAAGGTTAAACTTGAAACTGGCCCCATGTCTGAAATTATCTTACTATAGTACTCACCCTGTAGTGCATTATTGCTGTTTTTAATTTGAGTAGAAGATTATTATTAATAAAATTTATAATTTCATTTTGATCTTAATAGGGTTGACACTTGTCAGGAAATTTTCCTGACAGGAAATAAAGGTCATTGTCATGATATCTGGAAATCCTGGTTTCTGTCAGGAAATCCAGTTGTAGTGAATCCTTGAAAGGTATTTTGAATCATTCTGAGATCCAATACATTTTTGATGTATGTTTCCTAACTTGAATTTCCTACTTACATTCGAGTCGGAGTCTTAGCTGACGTGTCTTCTGTGCTGTGTCTGTATGTTCTCTGTGTGTTCGCACAAGTTTTCTCTGGATGCTGTTTTTCTCCCACATTCCAAAAGCATGTAGTAGGTGAATTAGACAGTCTAAATTGACATTGAGGTCAGCATGCACTTGCTTAGTATGGAAGAACATCTGCAGCAGGGCTAGCCACTAACACTGAACATTGTCCTGAGATTATGGTTACTATTGGTGTGACACCCCAACACCATCTGCAGAACATGAGGAAAAAGGGTGATGGATGGATTCAAATGCATTGTGTGCAATTCTGAAGTGTGACAGTGACGCAAAATGGAAGAAATTGTAACCAACTTGTTGCTCTTGTATGTTGTTGTTTGTCTTTCGGCTTTTCCTGGTTGGGGGTCGCCACAGCGGAACTCTAGTCCGCTAATGATTGGCAGTTGGTTTTTATGGTGTCGAGTTGCCAGCCCAACCTTTAACGTTGTATACGCTTAAAAAAACACACAAATGTAAGCCACAGCAATGACTGTTTTTACACTGTATTTGATTCCATCCATCACTCTTTTTTCTCCATGTTTTGCAAGGATATAGGAAAAAGGTGAAAATTAAGGTGTGTGAGGCAACCAAAACAAAAGTATTCTGGATACCATGAGGAGGAAAGGATGGGAGGAAAACATGGAAGAACTGTGTTGCATGCCAGGGTGACGTTTTAGAGTATGTAGTGGGAATTACCATGGAGCACTTTGCCTCGGGATTCATATCATCTAAGGCTGCCTACACAGTCAACTGCTTAAAAAAACTGGTGTTTTCATAATGCAGGGGGTGTGACTTATTTGTCAGGAAATGAAAGTATGCAAAGGTGGCAACCCTAGACCTTAGCCTTCTACTCTGTAACCTAGTGCTGCGTTTTGTGTACTAAAAGTTAATTGTCATACTTAAGGTATCACAGTTAATGAGAATTCATAGTAGGATGACAACAGCAGCATTTACTTATCCCTCACTGTAGTCTGCTTTGAACAAGTCTGTCATGCTGCATGCAATAAACCTTCACCCTTCACTCACTTTATTGGTTGTGACCTATATTAATTCTATTGTAAACCTGAATGCAAATATATTACAGCTTCCGTTTTTTATTCTAAGCATCCATTTAGTACTAAAGAAATCAACCATATGGGTATTCTTTCCTTTGTTGTCCATACAGTGGAGCAGTTGCCTTACAGTTTTGCCCAACTGCTTTATAGTTCAGCTTCTACTGTTGTATGAACCAAAGATCTCCAGCTAAGGAGAAAATGGGCTGAGTTCTAACAAAATTGTAATGCACAGAAGAGAAGCCATATTTATGAACTGCCCCTGATTTAGCTGAAACCTTTGCTGCATCTATCTAGAATTTTTTTTCCCTTTTTCCTGCAAGTAGTAATGGTTACAGTAAACAACATTGCCTGAGATAAGCAAGAATGTAAAAAATGTCATTTTTCATCATGCCTTCTCATTTTGTTGGCCACATACCTTTTAACTACTGCTATAATTTAGGTCTAGTGCAGGGCAGCACTTGGAAGTGGCAAATAATTTTTTTTTCTTTGCGTGGAGATTCTGACAAAGTAGAAACTGAGTGCTTTCCAGTGTTTGCTGGCTCAAATAAAAGAAATAACATCTATATAGTTTTGTTACATGTCTGTTGTAGATAGTATGACCCAAAATATTTTATTTATTTGCCTATCTTTAAAAATAAGGGTGATGTGCAGAGCTGCAGTAACTACAGAGGGATAAAATTGATCAGTCACAGCTTGAAGTTATGGGAAAGAGTAGTGGAAGCTAGGTTAAGAAGGGAGGTGATGATTAGTGATCAGCAGTATGGTTTCATGCCAGGAAAGAGCACTACAGATGCAATATTTGCTCTGAGAGTGTTGTTGGAGAAATACAGAGAAGGTCAGAAGGAGTTGCATTATGTCTTTGTGGACTTAGAGAAAGCATATGACAGGGTGCCTAGAGAGGAGTTGTGGTATTGTATGAGGAAGTTGAGAGTGACAGAGAAGTATGTAAGAGTGGTACAGGATATGTACAAGGGTAGTGTGACATTGGTGAGGACTGGGGTGGGGGTGGGAGTGACAGATACATTTAAGGTGGAGGTGGGATTACATCAAGGATCAGCTCTGAGCCCTTTCTTATTTGCAGTGTGATGGACAGGTTGACAGATGAGATTAGACAGGAGGCCCCGTGGACTATGATGTTTGCAGATGACGTGATATGTAGTGAGAGTAGGGACCAGGTTCAGGAGACCCTGGAGAGGTGGAGATATGCTTTAGAGAGGAGAGGAATGAAGGTCAGCAGGGATAAAACAGAATATATGTGTGTAAATGAGAGGGAGGGTAGAGGAATGGTGAGGATGTAGGAAGTAGAGTTGGCAAAGGTGAATGAGTTTAAGTACTTGGGATCAACAGTTCAGAGTAATGGTGAGTGTGGAAGAGAGGTGAAGAAGAGAGTACAGGCAGGGTGGAATGGGTGGAGAAGAGTGTCAGGAGTGATTTGTGACAGAACTGTACCAGTAAGAGTGAAAGGGAAGGTCTACAAGAGGGTAATGAGACCAGCTATATTATATGGGTTGGAGACGTGTGGCATTGACGAAAAGGCAGGAGTCAGAGCTGGATGTGGCAGATTTAAAGATGTTAAGATTTGCACTGGGTGTGACTAGGATGGACAGGATTAGGAATCCGTATATTAGAGGGTCAGCTCAGGCTGGACAGTTTGGAGACCAAGCAAGAGAGGCGAGATTGCGTTGGTTTGGACATGTGCTGAGGAGGGATGCTGGGTATATTGGGAAAAGGATGCTAAGGATGGAGCTGCCAGGTAAGAGGAAAAGAGGAAGGCCTAAGATGAGGTTTATGGATGTGGTGAGAGAGGACATGAAGGTGGTTGGTGTGAGAGCATGATGCACAGGACAGGAAGAAATGGAAACAGATAATCTGCTGTGGCGACCCCTAAAGGGAACAGCCGAAAGAAGATGATGATGACATTTGTTAACCAGGTTGGTCCAACTGAGCTTAGGCCCATTTTCAGTGGAGACCCGAGGACAAAAGCTCCAAGAAAAATGACAATTTTACAATTGCTTTCACAAAAAGTAGCAAAAAGCAGTATACATACATAGTACAAAACTATGCTATCTTACCAAGTATGAAAAAAAACATAATGATACATTCCTACAGATTATATAGTTCAATGGCATTACCTAAATAGAGGAGATCCAAAAAACTTGCTGCTCAAAAAGTGGGAGAGACAGATGATAGAATCAGGGTTAGGTAGGGTCCGTGCAGGGGCATAACTAAGTTTTATGGAGAGAGTTTTTTTTTTAGTTCTTTTTTGAAGCTGTTAGTGTGTGTAATGCTATGTAAACTGACAGGGAGGTTGTTCCAGAATTTTGTTATGGAGGATGTGTATAAAAGATTGCCAATGTTCATATTGGACCTATACGTTTGGAGAAGGAATTTGTCAGTACTAAAGGTACGAGAAAGGGTATAGTAAGTGACTAGATTGGAGAGAGAGGGGGGGGGACAAGCAGTGGGTTTATTGAGAAGGAAGGAGGTTATATGGAGTTGAGATAATTTGAGATGATGGGGAAGTTCAGTCCCTGTCTGTTTTCAAATGCAAATTAGATCTGTGAATGAGAAAAAGAAAATTTACTGTAGGACTGCCCCTATACAACTAACTGGCAGAAGCAGCTTTTAAATGCTTTATCCCATGCATGGTCCCCTCAAATTATGTATGGTATGATCCAGGTTTTTCATTGGGGTAATATATAATTATCGACCATGGGATGGGGAAGGCCAGTGTATAACCAAATGGAATAAGTTATTTTGAGCACAAAAAGAAAAAAATTGTCTAGGCTTAAAATGTCTCACAAAGGCAGCTGGCCTAGTACTTGCCTATGAACCTATAATGTTGGTACTACAATTGTGGTTGCTTTAGCCATTAGGTTAAAGAAAGTAAAAGGAACTTCACACAAGTTTGAGTCCATATGCAGTTCACAAAATGCAGTCTGACCCCAAGAACATAAAAGAAATATGCAGTGCTTTCTGGGGTGTGGGCTGCTAACATCTGCACCCAGGCTGGACTGCACACAAGAAACATACAAGCTGAGTCTTTGGCCTAGTACTCCAGACCCCATTCAGTGTTCCGTGTCCATGAAAGTCAACTTTGATACTACCTGTACCCCCTTTTGAGTGTGCAGCTCATGGTCAAGCACCTGTCCTCAAACTATTTGTTCATGAGCTTTTTAAATGGTTCTAGAGTCTCATCTTTCCTTATAAATATGTAAATTGTTCTACATCCTACCAGTTTTATAGTGGAAAATGTATTACTAGGTGTTCTTAATAAGGGTAGGCACACCAAAATGCTACTGTTTCTTGTGGCAAATTGGTGTTATATAAATGCAGCACCCAAAGTGGAGGCAAAGATATTTTTTATAGCATTTAAAAATCAAAATGAGGTCTCCCCTAATTAGTCTTGGACACTTTTTGTCTAGGTTATAGACACTTTCTATAATTGTTTTAAATTGGAAGCTTTAGTGGGTTCAGAGCAACTATCTTATAGAAGCAAAGTGATCCACAGTGTTCTGTAGTGGAGCTTAAAAAACTGACTTGTATGATGGGAGTTAAGATTCTCATCCTTGCTAGTAATACTTCAAAAGGTATACTTTATTTCATAAGATTTTCTAATTGTGTGTTTAAGTGAACTTCAAATTTGAGCTCAGGGACTACCATAACCCCCAGATTCCTAACACTGTAAACAACAGATAAAACGCATTTGTTCAGGATGCATGTTTTTGGCATTAAACATTATTCCCTTCATTGCAGACCTCTCATATAGTGTGTCTTGAAACCTTTGGTCACTACCCCCCCCCCCCAAATATTGGTGTCAATAGTGAATCTGCTAACCTGCTAACCTATATGTTTTCTTGGATGGGTAGTTCTGAGATGAAGCACATAAAACAACAGGGGGGCTGACACTATCTCCTGAGGAACTCCCTACTTCTCCCATTTCTTTTGTAACAGAAATGGGCTTTCTTATTTTAGCATTGCAACTCTTCTCCCAGCAAGATACCAACCCATATAATGATGCAAATGATAGTTTTCATTAACTGCATAGTACTTATTTCCTTGTGAGGCAATGCATCAAAAACCTAACAAAATCAAGATAAATAACTTCTGCTAATCCTTTTATATAAGGCATTGATAGTATATAGATAAAGTAATCAAATGTGCTGGGCAAGAACAAACTTCAGAAAACCCAGTCCAATCCTAGCTTGGCCTCATGGAAACAGTTGATATATGGACTGCTCAAAGCACTTTCTCAGGGTGGACCTTAGGCTTGCTGATCTATAATTGGGTGCAAAAAAAGTTATGTACACAGGAATTGGTACCATGATTGCCCCTTACTGTAGTTTGGAAGCCAAACTAACCTTTATTGTTCTTTGGAACAGATTCAGTGAAACAAGGGATTAGGTTTTCTGTTGTGTTTTAGGAAATGACCATTTAGCCCAACTGTACTGAGACCCAGGAGAAAGCATTGGTGGAGAGCTTTGGGCGTTAGACTTGTGCTCCAACACGAGTTTCTCATGTTCACAAATGTAGTTTGTTCTGAAACTAATGCTACTAGTCTCATTTTTTCCTCACCGTGTCTTAGATGGTAGTAGACATTTAGTACCATTTCTTGTATGATTGGCGTATTTCATTTCATAATAATGCTTAACACATCTAACCTTTCCTAACCAAAATTTTAGCATTTTGATCATTTTATTTAGCTCATTGGAGACTCTCTTACATAGCCCCCACAGAGGTTTCTTTTAAAGTCTCATTCATGCCCACAGTGTTTGGGACATCCTGCTTTGTCTGGTATGATCAGTAAGAATATCTGTTGATAATAAAATTATAAGAATATCTGTTAAACACAAGATGTTTCTATTATCAGTTCAGTTTTATTATTAATAACAATAAAAATTAACTGGTGAATGTAGTGTTTCCGTTTTACGTGTCCTTTGGAACTTATTCTGTAATCCCCTAAATATACAGGAAGCTTTCATGGTATCCAGCAGAGGTCAGTGGTCGTAAATTCAGGTTCGGTAGCACAATTTTGAAAGGGTAAATGTATCAGTTAGACAGACCAGAGAAAAGGGTCTTGCATAGTGTTAAACTATGCACTAAAACTATAATTTATATTTTAAACAATCCTCATTTATATTATCACTACAGATTTACAGGTGGCTGTACTCTCCAGCCAACACTTGGGGTATTTATCAGCAGTTCTATCATATTTACAGGCAAGGAAGCTTTTGATAAATTGTTTTCACTTTACTGTCCATATTGATACTTTAATTTGGAGCCCTGTTAAAACAAAATGGGCCAAATCACATTTTTGTTTTACATCGGAAACCCTAAGGTTTACAGTCTTGCTTTATCAATGCAGTTGTTGAAGTTAAGATCATTTGTAGCAAACACTGCATCACCCCCACCTTTCTTGAGGTTTACATGCATGATGCCTAATTCTCTAATGTTGAGTTTATTTTATTAAACTATATATTTTTTGGGTAATAGTCTGTCCTAGACTGTTATCTCATTCAGACTTCTTGCATTTGCTATAAAACATTTCAAACCTGCCCTTGAACACAGATGACTGTTTTTAAAAACTCACCTTCTGATACTGGAAAAAAAAAAAGACTTCTGTAATTCAGTAATTTTTGACCCAGGTGATTCAAATGCAGGCTTTCTTGCAGAAATGTCCTGACCCCAACTACAATTCTTTCCAAAGAGCAATAACTTTTACCATGTTTTTATATTCCCTTGGAATGTCATTTGTTCATCTTACCAGTTTCTTTACTGCACCAAAAATAGTGTGGTTTTGGGAGGATGTCACAGAATACAAGCTTAAAAAAACTAACTGTTTACTCTTAGGAATTTACTTTTACAGCACTTTGGAAATTTTCTATTTGCATCATCGTCAACTTTAGGAAAAAAAGACCAGCAGTATGAGCAAAAATGTGGACATTCTATGAAAATCTGGAAAGTTGAGAGATATGACCACCACCCGTGACATCTGTGGTATCAGTGATACAGGTGCTTGCAATATTTGCAGTCTTTATTTCTTTAACAGAATACCATCAGCATTGATTTTTTGGGAGATTGCTGACAGTAGTCTGAACTTCAGAACTTTACACTGGGAAGATTTGTTTTTGTCAACTTTTTGTGAAGCAGAGTTAATTAGAATTTTTTGTTCTTGTTTATACTTCACACACGTTTACTTTTAAGTCGCATCCCTCTATGATCATTACAGTACATTTTGCTAAGTGAGCATTATATTAATTACACCTATGTACCAAGTTATCCAAGTAGTAGATTCCATTTCATCCATATTGACTGATAAAATTAGTTTTGTAATCAAAACCAGTTGAGGCAGGAATAATTATTTTCAATAATACAACCAGGTCTCTAGCTGGCTGCTAATAAGAGCAGTCAGTGGTGATGAAGGTCAGATGTAAACTGTTACAATTTCAAAGGCTTTAAAGTGTGCCAAGAATGTGATCACAGCTTTTTATCTGATCAAACCACTGTCCCCTAACTGCTACTAAAACTTCTTAATACTAGTGGAAGCACTAACACATTTGTTCTAAAAGGGCAGAACAAGTAATTGATGAATTTAACATCTGTTTTTGTTAGTGTACATTTCTCTTGCATCTACAACCAAACACAAAAAGATGTGTAAAATGTTTGAAGTTTATTTGGACTAAGCAACATACCTCGTTTTCTATACAGTCTCAAGGAAAACCTGACTAAATCACTGTCTGTTATGTTTAGTAAAATGTTGGCATATGAGCACATCCCTGCCCTTTGGCATATGAGCACATCCCTGCCCTTTCGTGAGAGCAAATATTAGTACCTGTTCTCAAGCGGGTGTCAAAGTAGACCCACACAGTTTTAGACCAGACAGCCACCTCACTATTCTGTGAAAATATGGGGCCACAGTAGAGCTTTTCCAAATAAAATGGGAGATCTTACCTTTTGAATTTCGTGGCATTCTTCAAAAAAAGTACCAAAAGCGCTTGGTGAAAGGCTTGACTGCACACTGCTTGTCTTGATCTTCATAAGATGTTCAGCACTCTTCCATGTATTGCTATACAAATGTGTTAACTACACAATTATGTGTAAAATGTATACATAGTTCAGTGGGTGAAACGCAAGTGGAAAATGCCCTGTGGGTAACCAAATAAGATTACTGTACTCTGGATGACATAATTACTGCAGTAAAGATGTTTAACTTCTCTAGGTTTGACTGGAAATACACAGTTGTTGCAGTAGTAGTACTGAAAGTGTCAATACATGTAGTGTCTTGAGACTTGGCAAAAATGGCATAAATTATGATTACAGAATAATTATCATTTAACTATCTGGAGACCATGCTAGACAATAGTTAAACTTTGACCAGTGTGTAATGACCAAAGTCAAGAAATCATTTTAGATCACTTAACTTTTAACCCTTCCGATGGATCATTGCACCATGGATTTGACTTCTTAAAAATACAGTACTGTACTTTATAGCCTTCAAGCCAAATGAAAGAACTTGAAAGGTGCAATAGTTCCTTATTAGAAAATTCACGGGGTTAAGAATTACCCAGGCTTCAAGACCTGGCCTATTCTGCTTTGTACAGGTATGGCCTCTGCTTGGTCTAAAATTTTGTGTCTGTTAGAGGCGTTAACTCTAAATTACAGAACCTGATAGTAAATACAAGTATCTGTAAAACAAAAATGTAATGTTTCATGTAGTTAATGTGATGTATTTTGTGTGTGTGTGTTTTTTTTTTTTTGCGGGGGGGGGGGGGGGGCTTATGTAAGCAGGCAGTCATGCTTGATAGAGACAACCAAAGCTAATTACAGGTACAAATGTAGAGAAAAACTGCTTACACACAAACATTTTTGTTCTTTGAGGATGTAGTCATCTGAATTTTAAAATAGAACATACAACTCTTATTTAATGGCAGTAAATCCACTGATAAGACACCATCTTCTTTGGAATTGTCACTGTTAAGTAAGTTATTGTATTTGTTTACCCACTTTATTTTTTTCTTCCTATATAAATGCTGAAGTAATTTGTGTATGTGGTAAATCAGGGTAGTTGATCTTTGCTTATTGTATTCAGCCTAAAAAGTTAACATTTGGTACTGATTGTGACAGCAAGAAAAGTTCCAGATTTTTCATATTTGAAGTAGTTCATTAAATGCAAAAACTGAAATGGTGACTATAACGATTTACTTCCATTTCTACATAAACTCTTACATGGTTGTAACATAGAAATTACCTTAGATTCCAGGTGGCTCTGCATCACTTACTATCCCCAAATCTTACACCAAACATAAAGGAGGAAAAGCAATGCCATGACACTGCAAACGAATCCAGGAAACCATTTGGGTGTACCCATAAAGTAAAGAATCACTTTTTATTAGCACCAAATACAAAAAAAATAATAAAATGCTGTAACTGAATCATGTCTTTTTTTCCTTTCTAAAGCAAAGGACTTCAGATAAAGAAAAGAGCTAAACCCTACCCTTATAAATACTTAACTGAATGTTATTGATTGATTAGTTTAAGACTGGGTATCACTGTTTAAAGAAACAGTCAATGTAAAAAAAACATTAAGGGAAGGAACAAGTTCTAACATAGTTAATCGTTGTACCCCAGCACAATACCAGCTTAAGAAAATATAATGTTGTTAGAAAAATATATATATATTAAAAACAGTATAAAAAGATCAGAATGACCTTAAACATTAAACAGGCATAAAAACAGCATATAAAGCTAAAATTGTATTACTAAACATCAAAACATGCCAAAGCCAAAACTCAACTACCTAAGTAAAAAAATACCTTCTATCAAAAATAGATAAAATATCAGTGAATGGGAGAAGTTTCATAAATAGCAGGCAAATTATGTAAAGAAAAAAATGTTTAATTAAGTCCGTATTTAAATAATAAAAGAAATTTGTTAAAATCGAAACCGGTGGAAATGAAAAAATAGGTACCTTGCTAAGTGACCAAATGGTAAAATATATAACTAATCTAAACAGTTTAAAATTCCAGCTCATCAAGGATTTACAACCTAACTGCCTTGAGTTTCAACACCAGAGACTATAGAGATGTGATCATTCAAGCCAGGGAGTCTGTTGGCTTCCAGAAGTATTTGCTAGTAGATCTCCTTACATTCATTCCTCATCTCAAAGCCCCCCCCCCCCCCCCTCAGGATCCTTTGCAATTTCTTCTAACAAAAAAAATGTAAATAAAGCCCGACTAGAATTCTTAGTGTGCTTCTATAAAGCATTTGTTTAGTCTTTAGTTTTAATATTATAGAGGTGTTTGTATATTCTCTCCTAGAGCTTGCGCTCAGTCTTCCCTACATAGAAGGCGGCACATTTTTTACACTGAGCAAGGTGTATAACCCCCAATACTATCACAATTGGAGAATGTTTTGGCTTGTATATACCTGTCCCTCCCTCCAACACATATATACAGATTCACTTTTAAGAAGATATGAGTACATTTAAATGTACCAGTCATTTTTCTTACTCAAAATCCAATTGTTACTTTTATCCTGCTATAAATTTGTTTAATATTGTTCCCCTTCCTGAACACAAATGTAATATGATCTTTAAAAATTACCTCAAGGTCTGAAGAGCTGGCAAATCTTTCCCAGCCACTCAATATGACATTTTAATAAGATTAATATCACTGTTGAACACCAAATCACCCTTAAAGTTCGTATTGCTCCCATTGTCAGTGTTGGTTATCTCTTCTGTGTCCATATTATAATTTGAATAATGTTGCTTTAGTATAACATTTTCTTTCCCTAAAATAGGGGCATATCTGTCCTTTCTACCATCCTTTACCTCATTTAGCACATCTTCTAACAATTGAAAAGGGTATTTTCTTTCCAGAAACATATTTTTAAGCTTAACACATTCATGAAGTCCTGTTCACAAGAGTTCATTCTAAATACCCTTATAAACTGCCCCTTAACTATACCCCTCTTATATTTATAGGGATGTTCACTATTGTAACATAAATAATAGTTGAAAAAAGTGCCTCTGCGATAGAGTGTAGATTTAAAGCCCAGATCATTTTCAGCCTTGTGAATACTAACATCTAAATAGTTCAAAACGTTTCTAGAAATCTTATCGGTAAATCTTTAAACTCTGTAGTAGATCCTATATATTCAATAAAATCCATCAGCTTTTCTTCATGCTAGTCCAGAAAGTACAATTGTCATTGTACCGTCCATAATAGTTTCATAACTTAGTATAAGGAGAATTAAAAAATACATTTCTGTTCCCACATATGCGGTACTATATTTGCATAAACAGGAGCACAACATGCTCCATCGCTACCCCACTTTATTGCTTGAAGAATTCTCCTTTTGGAATGGATGAAGTTGTTTCTTAAAACTAGGTCTATGAATTCCTGGCAAATTTGGGATTCGTCACCATCAAACCCACTTTTCTCTACTAAATCATCTTCAAACCAGTGTCATGGTATAACCGTGACTAAATCAATACGGTCACTAGTGACAGATCAATTAATTTTCATTTAACTCAGGCTTAATAGTTTTAAGGAAGTCCCATGAATCTTTAAGGATCCTTTTTTTTTTTTTTTTTTTTTTTAACTATTTAGATGTTGGTATTCACAAGATTGAAAATGATATGGCCTTTAAATCTATCATCTATTGTAAACAGACTTTTCCCAACTCTTATTTATAATATACTAGTGCCCATCCCTGTAAACAAAAGAGGAGTATAGTTAAGGGACAGTTTATAAGAGTATCTAGAATGACCTCTTGTGAGCAGAACTTTATGAATGAATGTGCTAAGCTTAAAAATGTTTTTGGAAAGAAAATGCCCTTTTCAGTTGTTAGATGTGCTAAATGAGGTAAAGGATGGTAGAAAGGACAGCTATGCCCCTATTTTAGGGACGGAAAATGTATTAAAGCAGTATAATTCTAATTATAATAGGGGCACAGAAGAGATACCCAACACTGACATTGGGGGGTAACACTAACTTTAAGGGAGATTTTGTGTTGAACTACAACAGTGATGTTAATCTTATTAAAATGTCATACTGAGTAGCTGAGAAAGATTCGCCAGCTTTTCAAACCTTGAGATATTTTTTAGATCCTATTACATTTGTATTCAGGAAGGGGAGCAATATTAAATAAATTTTAGAGCAGGATAGAAGTAACAATAGGATTTTGAGTAAGAAAAATGGACTGGTACATTTAAATGTGGGTTTTGAGCTCAGTGCTCATATCTTCTTAACAGTGAATCTGTGTATGTTAGAAGGGAGGGATGGGTCTATACAAGCCGAAACATTCCCCAGTTGTGATAGTACTGGGGTTATATACCTTGGCCAGTGTAAATAATGTGACACCTTTTATGTGGGGGAGACTGAGCTCAAGAAGAGGATATACGAGCACCTCTATGATATTAAAACTAAAGACGAAACAAATGCTTTATTTTAAGTACATGAAAGCCAATAGACTCTATCCCTGTTGAAACTCAGGGCAGTTAGGTTGTAGTCCTTGAGTTGGAATTTTAAACTGCTTAGATCAGTTATATATTTTACTGTCTGGTCACTTAGCAAGGTACCTATTTTTTTCATTTCCACCTGTTTTGATTTTCACAAATTTGTTTTATTTAAATATTGATTTTTAAGTATTTAACAACAGTTTTTTTGCAGAATTTGCCTGCTAGTTATGAAACTTCTCTCATTCCCTGATATTTTACCTATTTTTGATGGAAGGTATTTTTTTACTTCAGTTTTTCTATTTAAGGGTCATATATATTTGTACATTTGTATTTGAACCAACACTTGTCTGTTCGGCTTAGGCATGTTTAGATGTTTAATAATAACATTTTAGCTTTATATGCTGTTTTTATGTCTGTTTACTTTAAGGTCTTTCTACTTTTTTTATATTTTATATGTATTTTTTGTTATAATAACTATTTTTTCTTATGTTGGTATTGTGGTAGGTGACAACGATTAACCGTGTTTGAACTTGTTCCTTCCCTTATGGGTTTTTTTATATTCACTGTTTCTTTAAACTTTGATGCCTAGTCTTAATTGAATGTTATTGATTGATTAGTTTAAGTATTTATAAGGGTAGGGTTTAGTTCTTTTGTTTATCTGATGAAGTCCTTTGCTTTAGGATGAAAAAGGAGGTGATTCAGTTATGGCATTTTATTTTAATAATTTTTTTTTTTGTATTTGGGTGCTAATGAAAAGTGATTCTTTACTTTACTTTATGGGTATACCCAAAAGGTTTCCTGAATTCCAGTGCAGTGCCGCTTGGTGTTTTTGGAGTTATCCACAAATATCACTGTATGTTCCCCAGTGCTTGCAGATATCCAGAAGGAAAACAGTAATCGACCCATATCTGAATGCTTGCATAATGGCTACAAAAATGGATTCATGAAAATAAAACCTCAGATTGTAAATACTGCAAATTAACTTAGCTGAAATCCACTTTCAGTGAACAGAAACCCTTTCTGCAAAATGCAAGTCCCCCTCCACCAATTTGAGGGAATCACCCCCTGCATCCCTTTGATTTGCACATACCAACTCCATGGTAACAAAATTAGGGGAATTGCATAGCCAGTGTTTGCTGAAACTGGCTTTCGGAGAAATATGTTCTAACTCCTGCAAAAAGAAGGGAGTAAGCACATAAAGGCAGATGATGTCCTTCATGGATGCATCTGCAGTCATAACAAGTGGGTTGTCCTGTCGTCAGGCAGCCCTGCAGTCGGCCGGATTCCAAAGTCCGGGTCCGGCTTCAGCTGATGTCGCACTCCACCCGACGTCATCTCTGTTGGTCTTCGGGTATAAAAGCATCAGCCGACGCCATTTTCCTCAGTCTTTCTTGCCGCGCGGCACCCGAAGCAGAAGCTGTTCGCAAGTGCCGGTCGGTCGGATCCAGAGATTACTTCTACCGAATACTACTTCGAAGACTTCTAAAGCTAAGTACCCCGTTGGGGACTCTTTCTTGCCTCAGCCGATGTCAGAAAAAGTTAACAATTGTTTAACCTGTGGGAAACAAATACCTCATAAAGATTTCCACTCTTACTGTCTGCCTTGTTTAGGCCCAGCCCACGACGTAGCAGCCTGTTCGGCCTGTGCCTCTTTCAACCGGCACGCTTAGGCGTCGGTCGGAGTTTGCAGAACAGTTTTTCGGTACTGATTTTGCGTACATTATGCCGTTGGATCCTCCGACTACCCAATCTACCAAAAAACGCAAAGATAAAGACCGACACTCGCGGTCCGCGGTTTCGGCCGAAACCACGGTAAAGCAAACCGCGAGTGTCTCGGTTTCGGCCGAAACTGAGAAAACTGATCAAAGTACAGCTGAACCTATTCTTACAACTGAGGCCCCTGCTACAACTCTTGAATCGACCTCAGAAATTGTACCCACTACGGTGGTTGACTTATCAGACACCATCCCCTTGGATGTCTCTACCCCAGCACGTGGTGCTGCTAGGCCTCCAGCAGCCATGTCCATTAAGGCCTTCGCCAGGGCTAAAGCAGCCAAGACTACTAAATCAGTGCCTGTTAAACCCCCCACATCCAGGCCCTCTTCTAGTTCTCAAATGCTTTCTTTGGCAGAAGATTTAATTTCTTTAATTAGAGGATCTCAATCTCACCCAGACAGGGCCTCTCAGCCCCAGAGAAGAGACCTAGGGCAGAGCCCCCTGAGCCAGTGTCTTCTGATGATTCTGCTGATGAATCAGACATAACTGACCAGCCAGAGGCTCCCTTCTCCATTTTTGAAGATTCTGATGCTGAAGAATCCATTCCAGCTGCTTCCCCACCAGAAGAATTCTCCTTTGGGAAACCTTGCATGCCATGCGAGAACAGTTCCAATGGCAGCAACAGGATTTTTCAGACTCCAGAACAAGACTTAGGACCTTTCTGCACCTCCCACAGCACAGGCCCTTGGCTATACCTCCTGTTCTCTCTGTGGTGGATGATGCTTTCAATGATGTTTGCTCCGCTCCAGACTCTTTACCCCCAGCCCCTGCCAAACCAGACAGATTTTACAGGGTGCCAGATACTCATCACCACCTTTACAAGGCCCCTCTTGCAGACCCAGAAACTATATCCCAGGGTCCCAAGGCAGTAGCCGCGACCACAGCTAAAAACCCTATTCCTTCTGAAAGGGAAGCAAGGTCATTAGACAGATGGGGTAAAAGGTCTACACTTCAGCTACTCTCTCAGCTAGAGCTTTAAACTGACAGTTTCACATGATACAATACCAAGAGTTTATGCTTGATCAGTTAACTAAAATACTAACCACTGATGAATCTCTTGATAAGAAATATGTATTAGAGATGGTAAATAACATACAACAAGTTAGCAACCATTCCTTAAAATGTGGCTATGATGCACTGGAGGCTTCATTTAGATCAGCCATGACAGGCACAGTGATAAGAAGGCATGCATGGCTAAAGGAACAAGCTTTACCGGATCATGTTAAAGCTAAGTTGCTAGATGCTCCTATGGACAAGACAAGTTTGTTTGGTACACCTGCCCAGCAGGTTATGAAGAAAATGGAAGAAAAGGCAAAATCTGTTCAAACTGTCAAAGATTTCTTGCAGGTTCAACCCCAAGGTTTAGCAGGAACTGGCCTGCCAAAAATTGGTCCTTTCCTGACTCCACAAAATTTCAAAGGGGCAGGAATAGACGTTCCAGAGGCAGAAACCAATCCAGAGGAGGGGCCTACAGAGGACGACAGTGGCAAGGTAACAACAGAGGCACAGACACAGCCACTGCCACTACATCAGCACAACCACAGTGACTTAATCCTAACTCCGCCTACCAGGGAACAAATAGCAGCTCCTCTAGGCGGAAAGTTAACCTTATTTTCAAAGAACTGGCACTACATAACAAAAGACAAGTGGATTTTACAAACCATAGATCAAGGTTACCGGTTTCACTTCCACACTCTACCAGTCAAAGAGGAATGCCAAATCTACCTCCAAATCAAAAACAGAGGCTCTACGCCAGATAATGGAGTTAGCAAACATGAGAGCTGTGGAAAGAGTGCCAACAGCAGAACAAGGAAAGGGGTTCTATTCCAGACTATTCCTAGTTCCAAGTAAGGAAAAAAGTTGGAGACCAATCATCGACCTGTCCACCTTAAATACATACATCATTGTCCCAAAATTCAAAATGCTGACCCTACAGCAACTTCTTCCCATGCTGGGCAAGGAGTCTTGGCTGGTAACTCTAGATCTCAAGGAGGCATACCTGCACGTCCCCATTCGACCAATCTGCAGAAGATACCTCAGATTTCTTGCAGGATCAGAGCACTATCAATTCTCAGCATTGCCCTTTGGCTTATCTACTGCGCCCAGAGTATTCACAAAATGCCTGGCATCAGTAATCGCCCATTGCAGACTACAGGAATTCAAATTTACCCATACCTGGACGACTGCCTACTACAAGGGGACAACAAAAGCAAGCTGACAACAGATTTACAAAGGGTCATTTACTTGCTACAAGGACTGGGATACACAGTCAATTTACAAAAGTCAAGGCTGATACCATCCCAAACAAGGACATTCTTGGGCTGAATTGGACACAGTACAACAAATGGCATTCCTGACTACAGAAAAACAAAAGAACTTCCTCTTTACTTCTTGGCACTAACAAAACTGAACAAGTTAACAGCAAGAAAAGTTCTGCAGGCCTTGGGCTTCATGGCATCATGCATAATCTTGGTCCCATTTGCCAGACTACATATGAGGAAACTACAGTGGTACCTAAAGAATTTATGGTCCCAACACAGACACAGTCTAGAAACAGAAATCCCACTAATTCCATGCTTAAAACAGGAGTTCCTATGGTGGGCTCAGGCATGCCAGTCAAACCCAGGCCTACCCTTTCGCAGATGTCAACCAAGCCAGACCATCACAACAGGCGCTTCAGACCTAGGATGGGGGCCCACATGCTGGACAAATGCGTGCAAGGATTGTGGACACAGGATCAACTTCACCTACACATCAATCTAAAAGAAATGCTGGCAGTAAAACTGGCAATCCAAAAGTTCAAACCATTCCTCAAAGAGGGCCAGTTGATGATAAGGACAGACAACACCACAGTCATGTGGTACATCAACAAACAGGGAGGCACTCATTCATACCCCTATGCAGAATGACCTTGGAGCTGTGGACCCTGGCACTCAGCTACAACATTCAGTTACAGGCAATATTTGTACCGGGAAAGACAATACTCTAGCAGACATATTAAGCAGAACCACGGATGCCCACGAATGGAAGCTGCACCGGACATCTTCAAGACCATCTCAAAGAAATGGGGAATGCCACAGATAGACCTATTCGCATCACCTCTCAATCACCAGCTCAAAAATTCTGCACAAGGACATTCCACCCACTAGCATGGAAAGTGGACTCACTCTCCTTCAACTGGAAAGGCCTAACAGCATATGCATTCCCACCTCTTCCTTTGATACACAAGGTACTACTAAAAATCAAGGAAGAACGTCCAAGGATAATCCTGATAGCTCCAAACTGGCCAAGACAACACTGGTACCCACTACTGAAGAGCATGTCTCGGAACAATATGTGGCCAATACCCCTGATGCCTTTGATGTTAACTCAGAACAACTACAGCATCATACATCCAAACCTAAAAACGCTGCAACTGACTGCATGGAACATCACATAGCAGCAGCTAATCCAGAACTTTCCCAAAGAGTTAAAGACATTATTCTTGAAGCACGCAGACCTTCAACAAGAAGGAACTATGCTGGAAAATGGAAAAGGTTTGTCATTTGGAGTACGGAAAGAGGAAAAGATGTGTCAAACATAGATATGCCTAACATTCTGGAGTATCTGGCCGAACTTCTTCATTCAGGCCTCTCCTACTCCTCCATCAAGATACATGCATCAGCTATTTCAGCAGAATACAGCTTTGATCCACCTGTTTTTTCGCACCCTTTGCTCAGGCAGTTCCTCAGAGGAATCAAGAATGTAAAACCTCCAAGGAAACCACCATTACCAGCTTGGGATTTAAACTTTGTGCTAGAAAAGTTGACACTAAGTTGACACTATCACCCTTTGAACCAGCAGCAACAGCAGACCTACAACACCTGTCATGGAAAACTGCTTTCCTACTGGCAATTACTTCAGCAAGGAGGGTTTCAGAACTACAGGCCTTAATGGCAGTGCAACCCTTCCTAATCTTCCACCAAGATAGAGTGTCCATGAGGACTAATCCTACATTTATGCCCAAGGTGGTATCCAGAGTATCTTTAAACCAGGCAATCCACCTACCTACCTTCTTTCCCAACCCACAAAACAGAGGGGAAAGAATACTGCATACCTTGGATGTACATAGACAGCTACGCTACTACTTGGACAGAACAAAAAATAGCAGAAAGACTGACCAACTTTTTGTAGCCTATGCAACAGGAAGGGAAGGAAAAGCTATTTCAAAACAGACAATCTCCAAATGGATAGGAAATTGCATACGATACTGTTACTCCTTCCATGGAAAACCAATTCCACAGAACATAAGACCTCATTCTACAAGGGCAACAGCCACTACCACAGCCTTCTTACGAGGAGTGGCAACCAAAGACATTATTGAGGCGGCTACTTGGACCTCCGTGCATACATTTGCCAAGCATTATAATTTGCCTCTATATTCCAGATCCCGAGCAGGATCTGCCACTGCTGTACTGCAAGGGATCCTAAACACACCATAATCTACTTTTATCCTCCTCCCCTAGTTGGCTATGGTATTCTACCCACTTGTTATGACTGCAGATGCATCCATGAAGGACATAGTACAGTTTTGTACCTACCATAAATGTAGATGTCCGAACTGGATAGCATCTGCAGTCAGGATTACCCTCCCGCCTTCCCCTCTGTGGTACTCCTAGGGTGTTTACCCTCCTAATAGCTAGCTGTTGGGGGGGAGTCTTTTATGGTGTATTTGTTTGTATATATGTACATATATGCTTATTTTTGTGTTTACCTCTATCTATTTGGAAACATGGGCATCTATCCAAATTTTAGCCTGCAAGAGGGCTACTGGCATCTGGGGCAAGAAACACTGAGGAAAATGGCGTCGGCTGATGCTTTTATACCCGAAGACCAACAGAGATGACGTCGGGTGGAGTGCGACATCAGCCGGACCCGGACTTTGGAATCCGGCCGACTGCAGGGCTGCCTGACGACAGGACAACCCACTTGTTATGACTGCAGATGCTATCCAGTTCGGACATCTACATTTATGGTAGGTACAAAACTGTACTTTCTTCATCTCACATTGCTGCAGTCCTAACACTTGGGTAGTCCGCTGTCCCTCGGTCGGCCCGAATATCAGAGTATAAGGCTGACGTCGGTCAAGGCGCATTTGACTGACATCAGAACGTCAGGGTACAAATGCGCATGACCGACGTCATATCCTCAGTCTTTTTTGCCGCATGGTCCGATGCAGAAGAAGTGTTGCAAGTGCCGTTCGGCGTTCTGAAATTTTTCGAATTCGGAGTTTCAGACCGAAGTCAGAGTTGGTTAAGTACCCCGTTGGGAATATTTTGTTTTTTTCTTGCCTCAGTGGTTTACCGGATGTCAGAAAAAGTGAATAACTGTATTTCTTGTGGGAAACAGATACCGCATAGGGATTACCATAATTTGTGTATACCTTGTTTGGGACCTGAGCACGACGTTGTTGGGTGTCGCTTTTGTGCTAGGTTCAATAAACGCACTATAAAGTGAAGGTTGGATTGTGCCAGGTTGGTCTTTGGGAAGCGGTGCAATTACAATATGCCGTCGGATGCTCCGACGCCGGCTTCCTCAAAGAAGCGCAAGGACAAGGCAGTTAAACCTAGGTTGGAGTCGTCCGAACCGGACGCCGGTTCTTTAGAGGCGTCAGTGGAACCGGTGGTTCCGACGGAGGCCTCTCTGGAGTCCCAGGGAGAAACTTTGATTTTACAGGATGTGGCCTCCCAGGAGGCAGGTCAGGCTGTAGGGGCTTCTCAGATAACTGTACTCCCCTCCCTTCCTAAGGGGTCTAGGCCCTCTCTTTCTGCTTCCAAGGCTTCTCCTAGAGGCAGGTCTAGTTTAGCTTCTGTGGGTGTCACTCCTAGTTCTTCAGGTTCTGTGCCCAAGAAGCACATGCTTAAAATGGCAGAGGATTTAATTACTTTAATTAGGGGCTCTATGCCCCCTCCTGATAAGAGGCCTGGGATGGAACCAGTGTTGGGGGATTATGAGCAGGCTTCGGATGTGTCTGAGTCTTCGGCTGAAGACCTGCAGGAGTATTCTCATTATTCTGATTCTGATGTGGATGATTCTACTCCTTCTGCTTCTCCTCCTGAGGATTTTTCTTTTTCAGAGACCCTTCACTCCATGAGAGAGCATTTTAAATGGGAAGGTCAGGACTTCTCTGATTCCAGGAAAAGGCTTAGGGAATTTTTGTTTTTACCCCAGCATAGGCCTTTGGCTATACCTCCTGTTCTGAATGTGGTGGAAGATGTGTTTTGGGAGGCTTCTCTTAATCCTGATTCTTTGCCTCCTGCTCCTGTTAAACCAGATAGGTATTACAGGGTGCCTGAAGCTCATAAGTATCTTTTAAGAGTCCTAGGGCAGACCCAGAAACTGTTAGCCAGGGGCCTAAGGGTGTTAAGGCTTCTGTTGTCAAGAATCCGGTTCCTGCAGATAAAGAGGCCAGGGCCTTGGATAGATGGGGTAAGAAAGTTTATACTTCTTCCACTCTTGCCATGAGAGCTTTGAATTGCCAGTTTCACATGTTGAAATATCAAAATTATCTCCTTTCACAGTTGAAATCTAAGGTTGATGCTCTGGCGGAAGGTATTGATTGTAAAGAGTTACAAGATTTAGTGCATGTTTCTGAACAGGTGGGTAAGCATTCTTTGCAATGTGGTTTTGATGCTGTACAGGCCTCATCTAGGGTGGCTGCCACTGGGTCAGTTCTTCGCAGGCATGCCTGGCTGAGGGATCAAAATTTATCTGACCATGTTAAAACTAGGATTTTGGATGCCCTTTGCAATCTGATGTCTTGTTTGGTTCTCCTGTTGAGGCAGTTTTAAAGAAAATGGAAGACAAGGCTAAGTCTATGCAGACTGTTAAAGATTTTTGCAGGTTCAGCCTCCTAAGTTTAGTAGAAATTGGCCTACTAAGGGGTGGACGTATCCTTCTTATGATTCCCAGTCTAGGGGTAGATCTAGACGTGGCAGGGGCAGAGGTCAGGGCTCTTTCAGGCCTAGGACAGGAGTTCTCCTGCACAGTCTTCGGTGAGGGCAGGGGTCAGTCCTTTCGTAAACAGACCCAATGACCTACCTTTTCAGCTGCCAGAACCTTCTCGCCTGGCAGCACCTTTGGGAGGAAGGTTGGCACTTTTCAAAGAAAATTGGAGTTTGATTACCCAAGACAGATGGGTATTGGATATCATACATCACGGTTACAGGTTTTATTTCCATACCTTGCCTCCTTTCAAAGGCATGCCAGACATTCCTCCTCAACAAAGAATAGAGGCTCACAAGCAAATTTCTCTGTTACTCCAAATAGGGGCCATACAGCCAGTTCCTATGCCAGAAAGAGGCCTAGGATTTTATTCTCGCCTGTTCCTTGTACCAAAAAAGGGGAACACGTGGAGACCAATTTTGGATTTATCTATCCTCAACACTTATCTGGACATTCCCAAGTTCAAAATGTTGACGTTACAACAGCTTTTACCTCTGCTGGGCAAGGATCACTGGATGGTAACTTTGGATCTCAAGGAGGCTTACCTTCATGTTCCTATCAGGCTAAGTTGCAGGAAGTATCTGCGTTTTCGGACTGGGACTTCTCACTATCAGTTCTCTGCATTGCCCTTTGGCTTATCTACTGCGCCCAGAGTATTTACGAAAGTTCTGGCTCCAGTGATAGCTTTCTTCAGGCTGAAAGGAATTCAAATCTATCCTTATTTGGACGATTGCCTGATTCTGGCTCAAGGAAGGGACGATCTTCTTCGTCATTTGGAATATGTGATAGCAGTGCTAAGATGCCTGGGGTATTCTGTGAACGAAATAAAGTCCAGTCTAGTACCCTCTCAAGACATGTGCTTTCTGGGTGTAAGACTGAATACAGCATCCCAGATGGCCTTTCTAACCCCGGACAAACAAAAGAATCTTCCCCTTTACTTCCATCATCTATCTCTTCAGTCCGGGCTGACTGCAAGGACAGTCCTTCAAGCCTTAGGGTTCATGGCATCTTGTATTCTGGTGCTTCCCAATGCCAAACTGCATATGAGGAAGTTGCAATGGTATCTCAAAATGTATGGACACAGCACTGCCAGGATCTGGACACTGTCATTCCAATAATACCTTGCATTCAAAAGGAATTTTTGTGGTGGGCTCAGGAATGTCACCTAAACAAGGGACTCTCTGTGACCCGGCCAGAGGCGAGTCAAATTTTAACGACAGATGCCTCGGACAAAGCTTGGGAGCTCATCTAAGCGGAAAGTGGATACAAGACAAGTGGCCTGTCAGACTACAGCATCTACATATCAACTTGAAGGAGATGTTAGCAGTCCAGTTTGCATTAATAGCTTTCAAGGATTTACTTCTTCCAGGGCAGGTGTTGATTCTAACAGACAACACAACTGTCATGTGGTACATCAACAAGCAAGGGGGAACACATTCTTATCCTCTATGCAGGCAAGCAATGATTTTGTGGGAGACTGCTCTCAGTTTACAACTAAGTCTTCAGGCAAGGTTTCTGCCGGGAGCACAGAACTCCTTAGCAGATGTGTTAAGCAGACAAATCATGGATCCCCACGAGTGGAAACTGGATCTTCATGTATTTCAGAAATTGACAGTGTCCTGGGGAGCTCCAGACATAGATCTGTTCGCTTCCCCACTAAACCACCAGCTGCCAAAGTTTTGCACAAAGAGGTTTCATCCCACAGCTTGGAAAGTGGATGCTCTTTCTTTCAGTTGGAAAAATCTTCATGTGTATGCCTTTCCACCTCTGCCTCTCCTCCCAAAGGTACTTCTGAAGGTCAGACAGGACAAGCCAAGGATGATTTTGATAGCTCCAGATTGGCCTCGACAGCACTGGTACCCATTACTGAGAAGTCTAGTGCGGAAGCCTCCATGGCCTTTGCCTTTGATTCCACATCTGTTGTCCCAGGAGGACAGTCATTTGCTCAATGTCAATCTTCACTCTCTTCACCTAACAGCCTGGCATATTCTGTTTTAAACCATAGAGGGTCTCAACTTCCACAACAAGTTTTGAATGTGATTTTGGAAGCTAGAAGGCCTAGTACAAGGAAAGTGTACGCAGATAAATGGAAGAGATTTTTGTTTTGGAGTGCAGCTAAGGATTTGGATGTTTCTGAGCCTGATTTAAGTGTGGCTCTTCAATATCTTACTGAGTTGTTAGACAAAGGTTTGTCCTTCTCTTCTATTAAGATTCATGCTGCAGCAATTTCAGCTCACTATGACTGTGACCCACCATTGTTTTCTCATCCTTTGTTCAAGCAATTTCTTAGAGGGCAAAGAATATAAGACCCCACGAAGGGCTCCTACTCCTGCTTGGGATCTCAATTTTGTGTTGGAGAAACTCACTCTACAACCTTTTGAGCCTGCAGCTACTGCTGAGTTGAAATATTTGTCATGGAAGACTGCTTTTTGTTGGCCATTACCTCTGCAAGAAGGGTTTCTGAATTGCAGGCCCTTATGGCAGTTGAGCCTTTCTTAATTTTCCATAAGGATAGGGTATCTTTACGTACTAATCCTTCCTTTATGCCTAAAGTGGTTTCTAGTGTGGCTTTAAACCAAACTATTCATTTGCCTACTTTTTATGCAAATCCCCAAAATAAAGGGAAAAGATTTTGCACACGTTAGATGTACACAGGCAGTTGCGATATTATTTGGACAGAACTAAAGGGTTCAGACAATCTCAGCAGTTATTAGTTTCTTTTGCTTTGTGCTCTCAGGGCAAGCCCGTGTCAAAACAAACTATTTCTAAGTGGATTGGATTTTGCATTGCTTTCTGTTATTCCCATCATGGCAAAGAGATTCCAGCTGGGATTAGGCCTCATTCCACTAGGGCTACTGCCACTTCAACAGCTTTTTGAGGGGGTGGCAACTAAGGATATTTTGGAGGCAGCCACTTGGAGTTCAGTGCATACCTTCTCTAGGCATTACCACCTTCCATTGTACTCTAAATCCAGGGCTGGTTTTGCCACTGCTGTGTTGCAGGGCATTTTGGCAGCTCCTGCTTCATTATAGTTTAGCCATCCTCCCTTACCTCTGCTTTGGGATTCTACCCAAGTGTTAGGACTGCAGCAGTGTGAGATGAAGAACATAGTACAGTTTTGTACCTACCATAAATGTAGATGTTCAAGATCCACATTGCTGCAGTCCAATTTACCCGCCCTCCTTCCCCTCTGTAGTTTGAGGTGGTTGTGTGGGTTGGGTTATCTATCTGAGGTATATTGTGTATATTGTATAGATTGTATATATTGTACATATTTTTGGTGTTAGGCTGGTTGGTTGTTTAGTTGTTGTCTATGGGTTTTGACCTTTCTTTTTAGGGTCTTCTGACATCTGGGGCAAGAAAAGACTGAGGATATGACGTCGGTCATGCGCATTTGTACCCTGACGTTCTGATGTCAGTCAAATGCGCCTTGACCGACGTCAGCCTTATACTCTGATATTCGGGCCGACCGAGGGACAGCGGACTACCCAAGTGTTAGGACTGCAGCAATGTGGATCTTCGAACATCTACATTTATGGTAGGTACAAAACTGTACTTTTTAATGACCCAAGCATTGGGTCAGTTGTGCTGCATCCTGGTAAGAATCTGAACTGCTTATGTTCCTTCTTATGTTGTACTACTCTGCATATTTGTTTACTAATCATCCTCTCTGACACTTTTATGCATTGTAACAGGAGTTTGATGCTTCTGTACTGCCCACAGTTCTGAATGTCCCTTTCATTCTTGTACACTAGCACTAGAATGCTTATTCTACAGTCATCTCAGATGTGCCTTTCTCTCTGTATTGCTATGAGTACCCGTTAATTTATCTCCTAACTTGCCCACCATCTTGATCATATCTGTCCTGACTTTGTGACCCTGCTGCTTAATCTTCCTTAGTGCTGCACTTCGAGTGAGCTGTTCCTTCATTGTAGGCTATTTGGAACAGTACAATTTCTATGGGGTTTTCTTAATTCAGAAGCTGTTAAAAGTAGTTCTTCCACTGCCTTTGTCCCATGGACTAGTGAGCAGGTTGCTGCTGGTATCCCTTATGAAGGGTGTCTGACTATCTTCTTTATATCTCTGTTTTTGCCTTGCAGCCTGATTATAGTTTCTTTATATGCTGAGCCACTTTCCAGAAGCTGGTAGAGTGCATCTGCCTTGTTCTTGCTGATGCAAATGCTCTCCTTTTTTATTAGCTGATAAGTATTTCTTAGCCTGGTTCACCTAGTCAGTCTTTTCTATCTCGCACTTCTTTTAATAAGTTTGTGGACAACTTCTGTATTCCAATACATACTTCAGTTCTATACATGGTTTGGCCATATATCTGGTCCTATAGTCCTCAGATATGCTATTTTGAGACACTGCCATACTTCAACTCCAGCCATTACCTCCTCTTCCTGAGATGCTAGAGCCCAGAGTATTCCCTTTAACTCTTGTGTTTTTGCTGCTGTTAACTTCCAGGTCTTCAGTCTTGTCTCTGACCTTGAAGCCATCTCAGGCCACTGCTTGCAGCTGATTGTGGCCATCAGTGGTTTATGATTTGGGCTGACTGTTTCACTGGGTTTGACTTTGCAATCTCAGACTCTACCCGGGTGTTCTTTCCTTAAGACTAAGGCTGCCCAAGTTGCTTGTTGGCCACGCTTGTATTCAATCTTGTGACTGTTTGTCTTGTTGAACCATGTGTTTGCTACCATCTAGCCATTTGCCGGACATATCTCTAGAATAGCTCCTCCTTTATTCTTGTTGTCCCACCCATGTGGACCCAGACAGTCCTTGTATCCTGCTCTGTCTGCCCTGATATGAGCATTATTTTCCCTCATTATCAACACCAACTCAAGTTATTCCTGCAACTGCTGTCTGAATGCACTGTTTTGTTTGCTATCACAACCCTGCTGTGATTATGAATACTGTCCATTGCCCATCTTTATACTGAGGTTTGTTGTCATTCCTATCATTTAACTCTGACATTCCTCACTATCCAGTAAATAATCTTCCCTCACCACAGTTCCTTTCTTTTACCATTTCTAGTCTGCACCCCTCCCCCGATTCACATGATGTCCAGCTTTCCTCTTACCATGTCATCTACTTCCAAACTGCGTCCTGTTAGTGAACCCATATTGAGTGTAGCAGTCCATAGTTAGTTTGGCAGGTTGACTGGTTTTACATCCAGCTTTCACTCAAGAGATATCTCAGGTAACCCAAGCTGGGCAGCTGCACTGGCTTGGCAGTAGCTTATTGATCCAGGGCTGCTGAGCATTTTAGTGGCACAAACTGGCCAGTAAAGGCCCATAGACATCTCCCACTATTTACATGGGTCCCTGGCATAGTTCAGATTAGGCCTGGCCCTCCGACTACTCATCACTGACCAATACCCAAGCCCATTTTGATGACATTCAATGTGAACAAATCTCCATTTCTTTTCATGTCAAGTGGTTAGCCCTGACCGTAATAACTGAAGTATTTTGGGATTGTTGATAGGGTAAAATGGTTGGAAAGCCAGTAAAAGGTCCATATCATAAATCTTCATCATAGTTAGAAGTTATTCTAGACTGAATCATAATAACAGATCCCACCTCCCTCACTAACCCGAGATCATATTTACTTACTTACAGACATTTGATTACCGGGAAAATCCGACTAGTGGCTGTGGGGATTATATTTTAAGGAATCCTTGGTTAGAGATGGTACACTATCTATAAAATAAGAGTTGAACTCCATTAAGTGGAGATTTTAAACTGTGCAACATGAGGTTTGGACAAATACAGTTGAGTCAGTAATACAAAGGTAAGATAAACTATCTGCTATACTTGCTAGCAAAGTGTCTGAGAGTAAATGAGCTTAGAATAAAGGCTTTGATGTTGATAGTAAATTTCGGAGCCAAATGCACTTAGATAAGCTTAAGCTGCAGGATCATGCCCTTGTCTGTGGTGCAGAACGATGCAGCCCTGAATATGACCTTGATGACCAGAGTTCAGTTAGTGGCTTGGGTGCTGGAAGAATGCTGGATAGGGGAGGGCACTAGAGTGATAAAATACCAGTTTGCTTACTGTGGAGGTGAGGGACTGGTGGTCCATTGGCAGATTATTTTGCAAGCAGGCAGAGGCTTGTAGCCAAAACAGCAGTAATCTGAGATTTGGGCTTCTCTACCAATCCTGTGATGGCAACTTTCATTTAAGGTGTCTGTGAGAGCACCTCCATGCAGGGAAAGGGAATCTTAGACCATGGCAGGCAAAACAGCCATAATTGGAGATATGAGCTTGGTTTAGCAATCCAGTAATGACAACCCAAATTAGCATGTGGGTGGGAGCATGTGCATGCTAAGGGAAGGCATAATAGGCCATTGTGATGATGCAGGCACCTACTTGGCCATCAAGGGGCAACATTGGTGCCCTTCTTGATGTGTGTGTGTGTGTGTGTGTGGGGGGGTGGAGACCCTGATGTCCACCTGAATGATGGTCTCCGAGTTTGGCTGTAACTGTATAGGTAATGAATGGGCTGACTTATCATGTGGAAACAGCAAGGAGATACAAATGAATTCACCAGGACCTACCAGAATAAGCCTGAATCCAGAGTTGTTGCAGTATTTATAACTAAACATCTGACCATCTTTGCAACAGTTTTATAAAATAGAGACTAGTGTAGTAAATGTATAAAATAATACTTTCATCTGATCCTTGCTGACTGTAACTCAACCAGCAGTTTCCTCACACTGGATCTCTCTCTTTCCATTGACCAGCAGTTGCGAGAAAATAGGAAGATGTACAAATATCTTTTCTGGAATAAATTTCACTGTATGTCCTATTTGAAAATCCCATGTTCCGAAGTACTGACAGCTAAGTGTCTTCCAGAGACAGATGATTAGAATAGAAATAATTCTGAAAACTGATAATGCCAGTCAGTGCTGCAAAGTAAATAACTTCTAGGAGGAGATGTAGTCAACAAATAAATGCAAGTCTGGTTGCATTAGCAACATAGCTGAAAACTGAAATGCAGATGTTTAAAGATGTGCTCCAATAAACAAACTGCCAACTTCAGAAATAAAGTTCAGAAGTGCTATCCAAGTGCATATCCAGCTCCAGAAATTTAACACGAGTAAAACGCATTCATAGTTCAGATTTCTAAAGTGTTTTGACTGCAGATAGTTTTATCAAACTTGGTCTATGTAGAGCCAAGATAGTTTCTAATTTTTTATTGGAAAAGGTAAGAAAAATGTTTGTCATGTCTCATTAGCAGGAGAACTGGAGTTGGGCTGTGCCAAATTCCAACAGCAGACAAATTTCTGGCACTGCAAACTGCTCCAGTACATTGTCAGGCAGTTGTTCCTCTAGGCTTCTGATCTGTGGTAAAGTTAAGAGCAAAAAAAAAAAAAAGTGGTGCATTGACTGGCAGACAGCCACCATCCTGTAATGATGAGTTATAAGCCAGGAGCATTCATACAGTCTTTGTATTGCTTACTGCAGCTTAACCTATGAGACATTCAGGTACACAAGCGGTTCCATCATGATGCCAAACCCTGTCATCAAGCATGTATGGCTGTGAGCCTTGTTCTTTTTTCAGCATCTCCCAAGGAATGATGTACAGTTGTGAATCATGGTCTTGCTGGGGATTCTGGTTTGGTCATGGGATACACAAGCATCAGTCAGTAGTTTTGTGTATCAGCCTATTGTCTTACCCTCATGCAATTTATTTGTGGTCAGTGTGGCTCTTCTACCTTTCTTTAAGGTGTCCTTAAGACATAGTTCCATAGACTTGTACGTAACATGGGTCTGTCATCTGTTAGATGTGAACACCATTGTTCTTTATAGGGTGCTTTCAAGAAACTTTCTGCTACTGCCGTCAGTGTTCTGTACAAGTTGGCAGTTTTATTTAAGGAACCTTTTCTTACTCCCTAATATTCTACATATTGAGTATTCTATCAAGTTTTGACAGCTGTATAGGTACACTTATTAACATGGGTCTGTCATCTGTTAGATGTGAACACCATCGTTATTTATAGGGTGCTTTCAAGAAACTTTCTGCTACTGCCATCAGTGTTATGTACAAGTTGGCAGTTTTATTAAAGGAAACTTTTCTTACCCCCTAATATTCTACATCTTGAGTATTATATCAAGTTTTGACAGCTGTATAGGTACACTTATTTATGAGCAGCATTTCTGTCTTGTCTAGAGCTCTGTAAAATGTTCATGAGGGATTATGCTCACAATTACCAGAGGAAAGAACAAACTCTCATGCATGCAATATAATGCATGAGAGAGTTGCAAGTGTTTGAATTATGGCTTGTATGTTGCCTGGATAGCTATGATGAGGAAGACTGCTAAAGCCTTGGTCTTCCTTTGCATAGGCCAGTCACACTGTCCCTCTGCTATTTAATGCAGTTGTTACATGTCACAAATGGTTTCCAGGATAGCCATGTCAATCCTGTGTCAGTGAAGAAACTGTCTAGTTCCATGGTGCTGACAGCCCAGTGACATGACTGGCTTATGATATCAATCTGTGCCCGTCACATTCCTTTCTGTTCCCCAGTTCAAGTTCATTTTGTGATCCATGATATGCCAGCCATCTTTCTGCCCTTTGTCTGATTTTGTATATACTTAAATTTTAGCATATACCACCATCATTCATGTTGCCTTTTATAAAATTACATTGTTCTTTAAGCATGTGAACATGGTTGACACCTTCATTTGTATTGCCCTCTTAATTGTTACAATAGTTTGACTCTTTCATGAATATTAGATAAAATATTTTAAAGTTGTCTTGCAAAGTAGATAGTTTCACAATTAAGAAAACTGTTTGTGTATAGTCGCACACATTCAGGGAATTAAATTAATAATTTTATATAGCTCGTCATGAAGTGCCACATTAACTTACTGAAATTCCAGAGACAAGATTGTTTTTTAATTCATTTTTAGATTGATGTGGGACAGAAGCCTGGAAAATATGAATTATTATGGGGTTGGCTTGAGTGATGTCAGTGGGAGAACTGAACATTTGAAGAACCCTTTGTGTGGACTGATGTCTTTGTAAATAAATGTGCAGTGTGCTATGAAAAAATAATATAGTAGACTCCCTTTTATCCGATCTCACTGTGACCGGACCTTCGGCTGTATAAATGAATGGCTGGTTAGTCGGAAAAGGCATACAAAATAGCATTTATAGGTTATAAATCAGCCAGAATTACAGGATTTGTGTTGGTATGCATTTTTCTAATGAATATGAAGTCTAAAACTCAAATGTCTGTCCTTATTTAGCTCAGAGGAGGCAGAAGTGTTGTTCTTCTCTGTCTTTTGCTAGGGCTATGGCAGAAATTTGATGGCCGGTTAAAGAGAGGCAGGATAAAAGGGAGTCTGGTGTACAGATAATGCTGATTAAATGTGAAATCCATCTTTGGAAAAAATGCGAGAAATACTGGATAAGAAGTGATGGCATTACTACTACTGAGCATCATCTCTTGCCATGGTATCTATATCCAACCTCTGTACTGCAGGAGGTCTGCCACAAGGCTCTACTCCTACAAGTTTACTGAGAATTTTGTATAATGTAAACACATTTAACATGAAGAACCTTGCTGTTTAACTTTAATCAGTCAAATACATGGCTGCTTTGTGATTGAAAGTCTCTGTGGAATAGTCCGTGCACTCTAAGGACCTCTTACTGAGTTGGCCACTGTCCCCTTTTTTCTTGACCAGTAGATTACACAGCATATACCAGTTACTTAGCCTCAGAAAATAACTGAAAACCTGTTTTACTTTGTCTGTTTTTTGTTAATTGCTTTGTACTGGCTATAAACTAATTACTCTCTGTTATAATATGAACCAAGGGTGGGAAGCATGAACTTAATATAGCTTCACACAATTAATTAATAGCCCCACACATTATAGCAAGATATAAAATTCCCTGTATCAGACCCTAGCAAATATACCACCACAGGTGCAATATCAGACTCTCTCAGTGATCATCTCCTAATCTAAATGATCAGACATCTCACACATCCAGTTAAACAGCATATTTATAAAACAGCATGCAACCTTTCTAAGTTTAACCCAGAAGTGTTCATTACTACACTATCCTCTATTAAATCAACTTCCTAAAAATCCTTTCCTTACATGATGTAAATGAACTAAATAGAACTTTTCTAAATATCCTAAATAGTCTTGTACTTCCTAGAAGGAAGAAACTAAAAACAAACAATGCAATGTGGCTATCCAAAAAGAGTAAAATGCTAATGCAGGATAAAGAAAAAGCATGGAAAGAATGGCGAAAATGTAAAAACTCCTCAACTTCTTAAACTTCAGAATGCTTCGCAATCATACTAAATGGCAAATAAATGAAAACAAATAACTATACCATAATAATTTTCAGAATTAATATTAAACACAACCATAAAAACTTTTGGACACCCATTAAAGAAATCTTACATCCTGGCCAAAAATTCAACCCAAACCCTTCTCCCAATGACTCACCACTTAATGGAGTTCAACTCTTATTTTATAGATAGTGTACCATCTCTAACCAAGGATTCCTTAAAATATAATCCCCACAGCCACTAGTCGGATTTTCCCGGTAATCAAATGTCTGTAAGTAAGTAAATATGATCTCGGGTTAGTGAGGGAGGTGGGATCTGTTCCTGTAGGTTTTCTACAGGAAATGAAGGCCGGAGAGTAGGTCCAAACAAGCCATCATAGAGTGAGTGTGTGTATTTGTATGTACAGTAAACTGTCAGTTAACTGGAACTTAAGCAACCGGCAAAAAAAAAATCTAAGAAAAAAAATACAATTTATATGTGTTGAATTTTGTCTTCCCCCACCAGCAGAAACACACTTTACTTTTTTAGAGTTGTAAAAAGGGAGATAGGAATAAATTCTGTGTCTCCCCAACCTGTGAACAAGTCAATCCAAACAAATAGTATAGGGTACAGTATTAGTCAGACCTATTTTAATAGTAACTCTCAAGCAAACAGAAACTGCAGATGTTATGTAGTCCAATCTCGCCTACATTCTTACTCGCGGGTTTGGAGCAGAATATCGGCTCTGACTCAGCCAACTTTTCTACTAGCTCGAAGTCTCTCATTGGCTGGGCCAAGCAGGTATCCCATGCTGCACTGCTCCATAACCCCAGATCTCGTTTGCCGCTCATGTAGCTAGGACGTGGTCTCGCTTGGCTGTGGCTAAGTACCGTCTCTTTCATTTTCTCTTGAGAAAATTGCTAATTTTCAACACAAAAGCTATTTTAATAGCTATTTTCAACTTGTTGCTAGTTACTGTGTGTAGTTTGTATCCCTTACTGTTCCGGTGGGCTAGGCCCGTTTGAGTTAGAGGACCTAGTCCTCCATTCTGTGTATTGCTTTTTTGCTTAGGGTTTTTGTTGGTTACTGGAGCTAAGCTAGCTCTTTACTTTTTCCTTGTTGTGGATAGGGTGTGTGTCGTAAAGAACCATTTTACTTGGAGGTTCTTGGGTTGCTGTGGTGGAGTGTTCAGTAGTTTCCTGCCTTGCTGTTTTTCTCTAGCTAGGTTGTTCAGTTGGTCTTATTGTGCAAAATGTCTAAGGAGCAGAAGGAACATAAACCTTCCGGTTTTAAAAAATGTTCCATCACAGATGGACATTCCGTATGTGTTTATTGCCTAGGGGCAATTCATTTGCAAGAGTCTTGCAGCTTCTGTCACGCCTTCAGTCTGAGGGTGCTCCAGGAGAGAAAAAATAAACTAATATTGAAGGGACTCATGAAACCTTCGTTTGAGGAGTCTTTAGACTCTGCTTCTAGTTCTCAGTCCAAGTCTAAAGCTTTGAAGGCGAAGAAAAGATCTCTGGCTTCATCTGTTTCTTCGGAGCCACCGGAGAAACTTTCTAAACTTGACTCTACCTCCTCGACTCCTCTGTCCTCAGGGCCGCAGGAGGTATCTGTAGTACTGGAATTGACTTTGGCTCTTATTTTACTGGAACCCAGTGTTAGGCATGGCTCTCCTGACAGAGATCCCAATCTCCGTCCCTGTCCTCCAAATCCTCCAGGCTTTCTGATTTGGATGTCGATAGGGTGGTGTAGAGGCTCCTGCAGTCGCCGGTGTTGGCTGCATTATTCTCTGCTCCGGAGCCTGTCCCGATGGTCCCTCCTCCGAGCACTTCCTTGTCTTCAGAGCCAGAGTGCTCCACTCCGAGTGATGTTCTTGCGCCGGCACTGATACCCCTTAAGGGTTTTATTAGTGCCGTCTGCTCCGACACGGTCTGCTCCTTCGACGGGCTTCGGCACTCGGGTTTCCTCAGTCGGGCCCGAGGGGGATACTTCGGGACACCTGTCTGTTCCAAGCCTCCCTCTCGGCGCATCAGCTTGGGGGACCCCGACTCCGGTCATGGCCTCGGAGGCCCGTTGGTCCTCGGATTTGGGGGGGGACCGGCCTTTGAGGCCATGTGGAGCGCACTGGCCAAATCGTCAGTTACATCACCCGGATTGGTCATTCCGTCCCCTTCCACCCCAGCTAGAGTCTCTGATGTCCCCCTACTCTTAGATGGCAGAGCCCAAAGGTCTGGGGATACCCCCATGAGCGGTCCCCAACTTTCTGAGGGCCCCTCAGAGTCTGTGGAGCCCAGAAAGAAGACGTGCAAGAGGAAGCACATATACTCCCAGGACGAGTCTCTCACTTCTGATACCGACCTCGAGGAGTCTGAGGGGTCCCCCAGGTCGTCCTCTGATGTCATCTCTTTCTCCGACATCCTGGGGATTTTGAGACAGAGGGGTGACTGGCCGTCCAAAACCCCCTCTGAGGAGGAGCCTGTATTCCTCAAGGCCTTTGGAGATCAATCCTCTGCCTCCTGGGTGTCTCCACCCTTTGAGCTCTTGGATTTAATCTGTCGAAGGGTGTGGGAGAATCCTGATTCGGTGGAACCTGTACCCAGAAGGCCCAATAAGTTTCTTTCTGCTCCCCCGGGGAAAGAGTTTCTGTCCAAAGGGGTTTCTGTAGATGCCATGGTGGTGGCGGCCACACACAAGGAAGTAGCCGAGACCTCTTCCTCCATCCATCCTCCTAACAAGGAGTCTAGGACCATGGACCGGTACAGGAAGCGTATCCTTTCGTCAGCGACCTTCACCTTACAGTCACTGAACTACCTTTGTCATTTTACTCTGCTCCAGAGAGATCTCCTCGAGGAGTTAGGACATACTCTAGTGGGTAACGTATCTAAGGTGTTAGCGCACACGGTTAACGCCCAGGTGTCTACCCTGAATTCTATTGTCAACTCGTCCATGAGGCTCATATCTTATGCAGCCGAGGGGGTGAGTAGGGCAGCCAGTATGGGAGTAGCCCTCAGGAGGCAAGCCTGGATGTGCCTGTGTCATTTCGCGGAGGCCTTAAAGTCTTCTTTCACTGACGCTCCCTTTGATGGGTCCTCGCTGTTTGGGACCAAAGTGAAAGACTCCCTCACCAGATGTGAGCAAGAGGGAAAGACCCTGTCTGCCGTAGGGGTCCGTTTTTCCCTCCCCTCTAGACCTTACCCCAAGGTTCAGAGAGATAGGAAGATGTGGTTCAAGAAGTCACAGAAGTTTTTCCCTGCCACACAAAGTGAGTCCCCCTCCAGAGGCGGAGGAGGGGGAAGTTATTCAGGAAGATGCCACCCTAAAGGCAGAGGAGGCCCCCGCAACTCGAGAGACCGTGATTCCTTTCATGGTTTTTCCTGCCATCATTCCTGATGTGTTGCCCGACTGTGCTTCTCCGGGGCCTGTCGGGGGCCACATATCGTTATACCCGGAAGCCTGGGAAAGCATCACCCAGGATCGATGGGTGTTACGAATAGTTGCCGGAGGTTATGCCATCCCCCTTTTGTCAGACCCCCCCCCCCCTCCAGTCAGAAAAATCCCGGACGTTCCACCCAGTCAAAGGGATCGCGCAGCCTTAAAGGTTTCAAAGCTGCTAAAGAAGGGAGTCATCCAACCTGTCCCCTCAGACCAAATCTGATTAGGGACTTACTCAAAACTCTTTTTGGTGCCGAAAAAGACAGGGGACCTGAGACCCATTCTAGATCTCAGACGATTAAACCACTATGTTCAAAAGTCCAAGTTCTGAATGGTCATCCTTCAGTCCATTTTTCCATTGCTGGAAAAAGAAGTATGGATGTGCTCCATCGACCTCAAGGATGCTTACTATCGTATCAAAATGGACAGGGAATCCAGGAGTCGCCTACGCTTCCGGCCTGGAGCCAGTCATTTTCAGTTTTGTGCCCTGCCCTTTGGTCTCACCACAGCCCCCAGGGTGTTCACCAAATGTTTGGCGGTGGTGACAGCTCACCTGAGATGTCAAGGATTCCAAGTGTTTCTGTATCTGGACGACTGGGTCCTCCCCGCCCCCACCAGGCATCTACTCATCCAAACCAGGGACGCTACCATTACCCTTTGTCAATGACTTGGAATAACATTGAACTGGGAAAAATCTGCCTTGCTGCCGTCCCAGCATGTCACGTTTATAGGCGCAGAGCTAGACACCATCCAAATGTGAGCCTTCTTGCCACACAAAAGGATCAGAGTATTACAGAATCAGGTTTGTGCATTATTACCCGTCGGGAAAGTACAAGCAAGATGGGTTCTTCAGCTTTTGGGCACCATGGCAGCCACCATTATGTTAGTGCCTCTGGCGAGATTACACATGAGGCTTCTTCAATGGCTTCTCTTTGCCCAGTGGTCTTTCCAAAAACTTCCCCTTTCCCACCAGATCCTACTCCGGACCGATGCAAACAGGATCTCGGTTGGTGGCTATGCTGCACCAATCTGGACGAGGGGAAACAGTTTGTTCCTCCGTCACCTGTCACCACGGTGACCCCGGAGGCCTGCCAGATGGGGTGGGGCATTATCTTGGCAGGACGGTCCAAGGCACATGGCAAGATCACGAGGTACATTTGCACATCAATGTCCTAAAGAGGAGAGCAGTGTTACTGACGTTGCGGGCATTTCGGAGCTCTCTCCCTCTGGGGACGATTGCGATAAAGTCGGACAACATGTCCGTTGTATGGTAGCTAAACAAACAGGGAGGAACCAGATCTTACCCCCTGTGCAGAGAGGCTATGCGAGTGTGGCAGTGTGCAGTGTCTTCCCAACGGTTCCTAGTGGCAACGCACATTCCGGGGAAGGCCAATGTGATAGCAGACAGGCTGAGCAGAGCTATTCTCATTCCTTACGAGTGGTCCCTGAACCCTCTGGTTGCGGAACAGATATTCAGGAGGTGGGGTCAGCCTTGCTGTGATCTTTTTGCCAGTCCCCTCAATGCCAAATGCAGCAACTACTTCACCCTGATCCCCCCACAGGGAGAATCACCCAGAGACGCTGTAATCCACGATTGGCCCTCTGGTCTGCTCTATGCTTTCCCTCCGTTTCCTCTGTTATCAAGAGTGATTCAGAAAACCCTATCCTTGGGAAGCAAGATGATTCTAATTGCCCCACACTGGCCTCGCCAAGTCTGGCTCTCCTTTTTCCATCCATTCATTGTGGACACTCCTTGGATTCTGGACCCAGTACCAGACCTACTGACACATGTCAGGACAGTTCCACCACTCCCTGAGGACCCTCAGGTTGACAGCCTGGCTACTCCACTTCCGTTGTTAGTCAGACTTCATCGTTTTTCACCTGAGGTAGTGCACATTTTATCATCCTCTCATAAGTCTCCGACTAGGAAGATTTATTCCAGCAAATGGAAGAGCTTCTCTATTTGAGCTCATGCCCAAGGTATTGACCCATACACAGCCCCAATTTTTGCCGTTTTGGAGTTCTTGTCCATGCTCTTTCAGCAGGGCTCTGCACCAGCCACCATTAAAGTCCAGTTGGCGGCTATTTCAAGATTTCATACCTCCTATGAGCCTTCCCTTATGGCCCATAAACTCCTGTAACGCCTTTCTAAAGGGCACCTTATTACTCTGGCCTCCTGTTTCAGAACCTATTATGCCCTGGGATCTAAACTTTGTTTTGCAAGCCCTTACCTCCCCACCTTTTGAGCCGGCTGCCACCTGCAAGTTATTTTTGTCCTGGAAAACAGCTTTCCTAATAGCCATCACATCAGCCAGACTGGTGTAGGAGATTCAAGCCCTCTCCATAAAACCACCGTATTTGATTTTTCATAAGGACAGAGTTTCTCTTCGACCTAATCCATCCTTTCTCCCCAAAGTTGCATCTACTATTAACCTCAATCAGTCTATTGAGCTGCCGGTGTTCTTCCCTCAATTTTTGAACAAGGCAGAGTTTAGATTTCATCAACTGGATGTGCACAGACAATTGCGATTCTATCTACACAGGACCAAACACCTATGAAAATCTGACCAATTGTTTGTTTCCTTTTCAGAAAATAGAGCGGGATCATCTCTTTCCAAGGTTACCATTTCCAGATGGATTTCGAAGTGTATTTCCTTTATTTATTCTTCAGCAGGAAAAAATCTACTGTTCTCCGTCAAGGCTCACTCTACTAGGGCTGCTTCCGCGTCTATGGCATACCATGCCAGACTATCTTTGGATGATATTTGTGCTGCAGCCACGTGGGCATCCCCTCACACATTTATTACTCATTACAAACTGGACATGGATTCTAGGGGCCAGGCTTCCTTTGTTTCCACAGTCCTCAGGAGTATCTTCCTTTGAGCCTTCCAGGATAGAGGTGCTGGGGACGCTGTCCCACGAGTACGAATGTAGGCGAGATTGGATTACATAACATCAAGAAGTTATGTACTCACCATAATGTTCGATGTATGTAATCCATCTCGCCTCACATTCTTATGTACCCTCCCACCTGCCGACCTCCTGGAGGATCTGGAAGTTAGGATTGGTACTAGAGTACCCTTCAATGGTAGTTTGTTTTCTTACCCTCCTTGATAGTGTTCTACCTTATTGGGTTGTTATGCATGCGGTGTGATTGTGGGGTTCGCAGCAAACTAGATCTGGGGTTATGGAGCAGTGCAGCATGGGATACCTGCTTGGCCCAGCCAATGAGAGACTTCGAGCTAGTAGAAAAGTTGGCAGAGTCTGAGCCGATATCCAGCTCCAAACCCGCGAGTAAGAAATGTGAGGTGAGATGGACTACATACATCGAACGTTATGGTGAGTGCATAACTTCTTGTTATCTGGCATCAACCAATCCCCATGGGTGCTGATTTAATGGAGAGTTTACTGTATATACATATTTTTTGCTTATGCGCCTTGCCTGCACATATTAGATGCCAGCGGAACTTTCAACACTGTCTTGACTCTGCCAGCTGTTTGCCTGCTTGCTGCAATTCCTCCCGTCTTTACTGGGTAGGCTGCCATACAGTGGAGAGTATCCCTCTTCCCCTCCCTGTCTCAGAGTGGAGAGAGAGAGAGAGCCCCTCAGCATCTTCAGCCCTTCATCGCATGAGTCTCTTAACCTTTGTTTGCTGTAATTACAGATGGAAATTTTCCCAATGCACTTTTGGGCTGGTACTGGTAGGATGTATAATTAAACTTGTGACCTCTGTTTTAAGACCTGAATTTTGCAAGCAGTGTGTGAAAGCATTTTTTTCTCTGTTCTAGTTGCAGGCCTTCAGTATCTCATATTACTGCATCCATGGTGAACATGTTTAGCTGCTGTGGACGTTGTACTGTGCAATCATTATGGGTTTTGTTCACAAATTTGTCTCGACTACCCGGTGAAGTTAATTTACTTACATCGTACACCTTTTTGAGAAGGTTGAAGACTTCTACAAAAATTTACAAATTAGAAACTAATAACAGATCATCAGAAACAAGAACAGATCAGTTCATTTCAGATACTGAAAGGACTAAAAGATTGCACATACCAGTGATGATGAAAGAAGTTATAAGAACTTTGGCACCACAGCCAGGACAGGTGAGTCTAGATATGTACACTTTTTGATTTGTTTTTGAAAGTTTGTCATTTTGTTTTGGCATGTTATGCTTTTCTGATTTGCAGAAGGCAGAACTGCAAAATGGATTTACTATTGTCATGTGTTTTGTTGCAAATGTACAGACTTTAGTGCTGCCTTTACAATGTAGAGCGTTCTCCACTGCTCCTGGAAACCTGTGTTTAGTAATTTATATATCTGATGGATGACACAGGAAGTGATGGCTGTGTGCATTTTTATAACAAGTATGAAGCCATTTCTTGTTATTGTCAACATTACAATTTTATGTCCTGTCTTGTTCCAGAGTTAACATAGGTGTGTCTTATGAGCTTCACAGGATATTTCACCACTTCCTTTCTGTTCTGGCAATTACTGATGTGCAGGCAAATCCTGGGTGTATCTGGACTCTCTCTAGGTGCTCGTGCTTTCTGTCCGTCTCCCTCTCCCATTCGGAAGATATGCAGTAGTTAGGCACACTGTCTGTTTTGTTTGTTTACTTGGCTAAAGTAAATAATTTGTTATATGCAATCATGCCATAATGTATATTGTATAATCTACTGTTCTGAGACGTTTTTTTCAGGTTCCTGTCGAGGGTAAGTTTAAGTAGATTAACTTTTTCCCCCTTTGTTATACAGGGTTGTTTACCTTGCAAAGCATACTAGTGAGAGAGAGTGTGGACTAGTGGGTGATTTTGTCATTTAATTAACTTAACCTGTTTGTGGGGCAGCCTGGCTGAAGGTCAGAATGCAAAGGTACAACAGGATGATTATGCCCTTAAATTGAGGTGGAAGAGGGATTGCCTGTAGACTGAATGGAGGATTAAGGAGGACAGAAAAAGGATATGGGTAAGCAAATACAGATACAAGAACCATCAGGGAGGGCAGAAAATAAATTGGGGAGTAGCAGTCCAGAAAGGACTATGATTAAAATATCAGTCCTATGATGAGTGGGGAAAAAAAGAACAGGAAATGACTGCGAAGACTGACTGACTAGGATGGAGGGGGTCATGTTGAGTAATGCCACAAGATCAGGAACAAAATGTGATGGCTTTGTACAGTGTATGTCTGTGACAGATACACTGACAAATGATGAAAGGGACTGAGATATGGAGATCTCTAGGTAATGGATGTTAAGGCAGGACATAAGGGGCAACAGTCTACATTAAGCAGAACGTACACTGATATTAGAAGACAGAAGATAGGAACCATAAGGCCATCAGAAATTCTCAGCATAGCAGAAAGATGAGAGGGAAAAGGGGTGGAGGCAGCCCATTAGATCTACTGACCACCAGCTTCTGAAAGAGAGAGGTTTGAGAATAGGTAAAATAATGGATATGTCTGTAGTGCAGGACTATGAATACTGATTAGTTGTGGGGTGTTCTAGTAAGAACAGAGGTATCTTGACAGAATAATTCAGTCAACTAGGATGGAAAAGTACAGAGAAGAGAAAAATGCTGGATATTGTATTTACTAATGATCAAGGGGATCAAGACCTAGAAGCAAAATATCTAATATACAACAGTGACTGCACAATGTCTGGTTTACAGTGGGTGAGGGGGGAAAACAGGCAGTCACAAACCAGTGTGTGAAACTACTGAAAGGTTATGTTATGACTGGGAAATTGGAAACTAAAATTGGACAGTGGGTACAAGTATAGGGAATTTAAAAGTACCTGCAGGTGAAGCCAAGCTGCACTCTCACCCCGAAGCTCCTGCACCTCGCCCAAACATGTGGAAGAGTTCAAGTGTGATCGGCTCTCCTTGTGAGCAAAAAGATGGCAGAGTCCCAAACTGTGAGATAGTGCATGAGCTTCAACTGGCAGACTGGAATGCTATGCTGGATAAAAGATTAGGCAGAAACCATTGCCCATGTAATACTTTGAAAAGATACATGGGCAGGCCAGTGTTGTGCTGTGGTGTAGAGGGATATGAAAAGATACATGGGCAGGCCAGTGTTGTGGTGTAGAGGGATAAAGTCGTAACTATGACACAGACAGCACACAAGCTTGATTAACTGATCAGGTGTTTGTTTAGGCATTCCATGTGGGGAGGCATGGTCCATAGAGGAAGGGGGGGGATACCAAGGGGTAGATCCATAAAGGAAAAAGAAATCCCCCATTAGATGATTTCCCCCTCCCCCCAGTATACCCTTAAGGTCCATGCTGGTTGTAGCCTTAGACCAGAGAGAGAGTTCTGGGGCAGTAGAGAGGCTGGTAAACCCAGCAGTGGATGAGGGCACTGGGGTAGTGAGAATGAATCAGAAGGAACAAAAAACATACATGGTCATAAACTTCAGCATATCAGGCACTGCCCTGAATTTGTAGGGGAGTACAGGAGTCAGTATGTAACTCCTCCGCCTATCGGATCATTGCTGCACTAGCCTAAGCTATATGGGATATTCCACCAAGGTTCTCCCCACCTGTAAAGCTTTGGGACATTTTCAACATGCCATAGCTACTTACCGGTGTAAAGAGTTCAGGGATTAAGTAAAAGTATTCCAAAATAATGGATAAACCTGTATTGTACTAGACTTAATTGCTGTAGGCCTGCATGCTGTCGGGGGGGGGGGGGTGCATGGATCAGTTTGAAGTTTATGGGTTAGAATCTCATAAAATCTAGGGAGTCATTAAACTGTTAAGACACAAAGTAAGCTGAATGAAAAGATCACTTAGTTGTTTGTAAATATGTTTATTTCAGTTTATACTCCCCATGTCATAATGTTTTACCTTGTACTCATGCACTCCAATTTTTTTGATGAGATTCAGGTGGCAGTTTATAAAGATGGCCAATAAGCAGCTGTCATTTAGGAATGTATAACAGAATGCAAGACTCTTATTGGGTCATTCTGAAGATGGACAATATAGTTTAATTGCTGTATCTAGATGAAGTCTGTATGTATGAATACAAACTGATGTCCTAGTGCAGTTAAATATTCAGTCAAGGTTGTTTACATGGCTTCTGCTTAATGCTGCGGGCATTATAGTCTTACAGAAAACATAGTTGTAAGATGGAATAATGTAAATTGTAATGGTTTGTACACTAACTATTAACAGCAGTATCAAATGACTTGCATTCTATGTAGGATAGGATAAGAGATCATTTTGCCAGATGGAACGCATCCTGATGCCACAGGCTTAGCAGTAGTAGTAAATGGCTATTTTGATAGAAAACAGTTTACCATATCGTCCATTTATGTAGTCACAAGAAAGGGTGCAGCAGAACATTGGAAAGTTCTGGATCCATTGCTATCCTTCAGAAGGCAGAAGAACCTAGGATGGAGACACTAAGTGGGCAGTGACTTGACAGTTTGTAGTGCAGTATGCAACCACTGCCCAAAGAGATATGTACACACACGTGTGTGTGTTTGTATGAAATATGTATGTATGTATATACACATACAGATACATATGAGTGTGTTACAGACATTAAATATTTAGCAAAAGTTAGACATTATCTAGAATTTTTTTTTGGTTCCTTCCTCAGCTGATGTCAGAGAGTCCCTTCTTTTTATCATTTGTTGTGCATTACCGAATACCTGTCTAATCTGCTGCATTAGACTGGGGCCACAAACAGGGAAATGCTTTATGTAAGCAGTCAAGGAAGTATTCAAAGAGGGGGAACTGACTGTCCTAGTATGGTATCATCCTGTTGGTTGCGGAGGTCTTTTTTAATGCCCTGCATGCTTTGTATTTGTACTAGAGAAGATTGTAGAAGGTATTAGTGGAGGGGACATTGAAGCCTTGTTGCAGGGGCATGAGTTAGTTTTGGCAGTTAAGATTAGATACTTTTTTTTTAATCTACCTGGTTTAAATTAACTCTGTGTATATAGTTTTAACTGAAATCAGTAGAGTATTAAGTTGGTAATCTAGAAGTTATTTTTGACAGTTTCGATAGGGGCACTTCTATGATGAAAGTGTGAACTTTCAGTTTTTTTTAAACATTTATGTCCTATGTCATTGAGCATTTAAATGAGTCAGAAGTGTCCTTTTCTTGAAGTCCATACTTTCATTGTGAATGAAAGTGCTTACCTTTACTGTTTTGTATTAAAGTTCCCATTTTGGCTTCCACATGTGGATTTTTTATGAATAGTATGAACATTGAGCAGTAACAAATTAGAATGCATTTATTCCTGACAGTAGTTTCACTTGCAGACTCATGATCAGTCATAAAAACCCTCACCAATGGAAACCAAATGTAAAGTAGAGTTTCACACTGTTCAGCTGTACTTATTTATTTATTTTATTTATTTTACATTTGTTGACCGGGCTAGTCCAGCTGGATACATATCCCTTTTCAGTAGAGGCCCGGGGAGAAAAGCTCCAGCATAATAGCAATACATGATGAGAGCAAGTTACATTTACAATATAAGAATAGGAAATAACATAGACTTAATATAAGCACAAGTAGCAAAGCAACAGGTTAAACAAACTAGTTGTATAGGATAAACACAGTGAAAATAATGGTCTAGGTAACTAAGTTATCAGGGCAAATTATGAGTACAGGAGATTTGATAAGTTAGTCAGGTTCTGTGCATGGGCATAGCCATTGTTGCTTAAGATGGTTTTTGAGGTTGTTTTTGAACTGTTTATGTGAGGTCATGAGTCTAAGGGTGTTTGGCAGGGAGTTCCAGGGCTTTCCAATGGAGTTGGCATACAGGGCATCACCACCCGAGTTCTTAGCTTTAGTTGTTAAGATCTGGACATTATTAGCTGATCTAAGGGAGTTAAGGTTGGAGTAGGGGGTCAAAATACTACACAGTGAGGGAGTTCTGTCGGGATGGTGGATTATTTTAAAGGCTTCGGTGAGTTGGTTAAGTTTGAGAAGATTGGGTAGTTCCAACCAACTGAGTTTCCTAAGGTTAAGGCAGTGGTGGGTGCGATATGGGGAACCTGTTATGAATCTAGCAATATGGTTATAAGCAAGAGAGAGCATGTTAAGTTCACGTTTATTGAGGAAGGAAAAAACTGGGGATGCATATAGTAGGGTGGAGAGGAGATGCATGCGGGCAATAGGTAGTTTGGTCAAGGGGGTTAAGAAGTTTTTTATTCTGTACATGGATCCAAGTTTTTTGTTAACCGATTTAATGGTTTGGGTAATGTGGATGTCAAATTTTAGCTTATAGTCAATACTTATGACAGTGTCTTACACATTTGCCTGTGTAAGAAAAATTAAAATATGTGGATATGCTCCACAGCAAATGTGCAGACGTTTGTAGTAAGGATGCTGTGAAGTTATAATAAAGTAACATTCAAAGTCAAGACTTTTTCCCCACTATGTTCATAAGACAACACAGACACTACTAACAGCCCTTTCCACTCAGTCTGTTAAATATTCCCATTTTAATAGATTATTCCTACTTTAAAAAGATGACTGGAAAATATCAACAAAAGCCATGATGGCAGTTATTTCACACACATCCAGCACCCTTCTCAACATGTTCACACAAACTCTGTGAGACTGCTCTTGCCAAGCTAGATAAATGGCTGCTATCTGTGATTAGGCAGCAGCAGTGAGCACTTTCAAACACAGACTACGTCTATACCCACCAATTATAACTACTTTGACTGTGAAGTCTTCAGATGTCCGAGATGAATAAAAAAATTGCAATAATATATTTAACTTGTTCCAGTTAAGCACACACTGAATCTGCCAGGCCAGATCTGTGACGGTTTTATGGGGATCAGATGATGGTAGGGGTCAGTTACTTCCATTCACAAACTACCTCCATATTTACTAATTATAGCATGTCGTCCACTGCATACATATGTTTCCCTGCCGGAAGGCTGGCTGTCTGTGCATTCCTTGACAGGCTTTCAGTGCTGTTCCCTCTCCCCAGTACTCAAACTGGTTCCCATGAGTCTACCAGATGTCACTGTGACTGCGTCTGAGTGAATGAGCAAGCTTTGGCTGCTCACTCCCATTGGTTCTCAAGTTGGTTTTCAGCATCTTGGTCCAGTAGGTGAACTTGAGTTATCTAGCCTGCAGACAAGGCTCCATTCTTTTGTGCTTGGCTTTGTGCACATTGGTCCTTGCCCGTATATCGTGTATATTTATATAAGCAGGAAGTGAAGAGTTATGAAGAAAAAACTCTGCTCTCTTCTCATATTTGCAGCAGTGAGACTCTGTCTTCAAAGAAAGAAGAGAACCACTGCCAGAGCAGATTACAGTAAATTAGAAAGTACTCTTTTTCCTGAAACGGTAGATAACTGAGAAGGAGGTTGATAGCAGAAAGCTGTTTAATTTTGCATATTTTATTAGTGCTGTCTTTTTAACTGTTCTTATTGGTTGGTTGTGTCATGTGATTATATCTCAGTTGTATTATAAATTGTCCTAAATGTCTTTGATGTTGTTAGCATTGAAGAAGTGTATCACCTGAAAGCTTTGCATTTGCACTTTACATTTTGCTTGGTGTGTCTCAGTTGGAGTTTTTCTTTGCTTTCCGAATCTCAACTCATACTTAACACTGGTAAAACAAAATGTATGATCTTCCATCTCACTAGAACCAGTGACCCCATCCCTCTTTTTTTCATTAAGATTATAGGTAATACAACTATTATACCAGTATTCTCTACAAAACTACTGGATGTCACAACAACAGGAAATTTTTGACAAACACATATCCCAAACTATAAAGAAAGTACATAAAAAAACTAGGTACTTTTTATAGCTACAATTCCTAACCAGCAATAAATGCTAGGACAGACATTGCAAGAACACACCTTCTCTCTACACCTTTATACTTCACTCATACTCACCAACCTGAAGAATTCAGACGTAGGAACAACTGCTCAAAAACTACTTTACCAGCCAGAAAAAAAGCACCAGTTCTCCAAATCCTAATCAAACCTTATTCCAACAACCGACTATTAGCTCCAATAATAAATCATTATTAAAAGTTAAGAATAATGCTGGAGACTCTCTCTTTCTCAATTCATGTAGCCAAAATCTGAAACTCACTCTCTCCAACTATTAGATCCACTTCTAACTCTGCTCATTTTTAAAAATTACTCAAAACCCATTTATCTAGTGCATGGTTCTGCTCATTTAACAGTCCAGGTTAGCTTAGTCCCTCAGCAGCATGCCTATTACCTATACAAACAATACTGTGAAAACTAACCTCTACATCTGTCTTACTACTTTCCCCCTCATTTTCTGTAAATCAAAACTTAAGTCACTTTTGTAATTTTCAAAATACTATTTCATTCCTATCCTACACTAATCACAGAGGTGAAGCTAAGCTGTTCTTCTGCCTTATACTTTTTCCGTCTACCTTCTTTCTGATACCTAATTCGAACACTAATTATTCTCATACTTCCAAAACTACTTGAACCTTTCTGGCAGTCATACAGTTCCTAAAATCTTTAGCTGAAAAGTAATGTATATAACAAAATTGCATGTGAATGACTGCTTTTTTACCTTGTTAAGCTTTGTACTTAGAAAATCAATTGAGATGTGTGACTATTCATATGTATTATGCGTATTTAATTGTATGAACTGTGTATATATCTGTCTTGGCAATCTATATTCTATGGAGTAATGTAACCTATGTATATGTAAACTATAATATATGTTCTTACATTGTTGATTGTATGTGGAGCTTTTCTCCCCAGGCCTCCGCTGAAAACGGGTTTCACCCAGTCGGACTTTCCCGGAAAACAAATGTAAAATAAATGAATTGTGCTGATACAATTGCCTTTTGTGATCTGCAGGTGAGTTGGGAAGAATTCAGAATGGGAAGATGGCATAGGAAAGGATTAGTTAAGTATTCTAGATCTCTAGGGACCCGAGCTGATTTCTCATGCAGTACAGATACCACATTCACGTCTGAATCTGTATTTTTGTTCAGTAACCTCTTCCTTACTCTTAACTCTGCAACATACATACCCTATTGTGTACAAGCCTTCCTGAAAGTAAAAGCAATTTGAACAGAAAATATCTTGCTTGTAAGAACAATATTGTGCAACTTTAACTTAAAAAGGGGGCATTATACCTCTGTTCACACAATCAAGAGTGATATTGAACAGCACTTAAAATGTGAATAATATATTAGCAGTCACCATAAATTTCATTTTATGATCACTGTTATCTCTAGCTGCCATCACTGTTTTTCTTTTCAGTTAATCCTTGAGTATTCATCTAATGGTTTGTGTGCCAAGTGTTTCATTATATCTCTTGAGATGTTTTAATTTACATTCCATGTCTAGCTGCTGCAAGCTTTCCTCTGAAGTATGTGGAGTCTTGGAAGTTATCGTAGTAAAATATATATATTTGTAGAGATGTAAATATATTTCTGTTGCTGTAGTGTGACTGTCTACTGTGTTAATGTTCATGGTGTCTACTTATAAACTAAGTGTAAGCCTAGAGTTTTGCAAGATGTCAATGATTTAAAGTATCCCATATGTTTCTTCTTTGGGTAGACTCCCACGTGGTCAGCAGTATGCTGTTTGCTTGTTAGTGATGGTCTGCTTCTGAATTATGATACAACTATCTTGGTATCCTATCATAAAATATTAATAAAAATCAGAAATTCTAATACATTGCAAAAAGCACATAAAACGATGTGTTATACTAAATTATTTGTTCAGTCACTGTGCATAATATATATCTTTTGTCTCTGTCCCTACTAACCAGTAGGCTTAAAGCCTAAAAAGAGGAACTTATCTGTTTTCTCTGAACTAGGTATCTAGAGGGAAGAGCTGATCTGAGGAGGGGCAATCATCCAGACAGCCATGGATGTGGTTTGTGTCTTTGCTAGTATCCAGGCAGTGATGGTATTTATACTGAGCCCTTAAACTTGACCCTGTTTGTCTGACAGGAGTATCCACATCACTCTGGGGCTGCCTACACCCTTGCAGTGTGCTGTGAGCTTCCACTCACTACTGAGGGCTACTGTCACAACTCAAGTCTGTAATGATCAAGTCTCTGTCCTTAGTCCTGATCATTTTGGTGCATGGCAAATCTCCTTTAAATTGTGGTGATCACCCAGTCAAATCCACCCCTTCTTTCCTCTAGGACTATTGTAGTAAATCCTGCATCTAAGAATGCACTAGCTTTTTTGTCTCTGCTAAGAGAGAAGTGTGAGTATTCTTTTTGAAATCATTTAATCTTCTCCATTCAGGTAAATTGAGGTATTGAGACTTAATCAAGGCTGTTTCCACAGGAGCAGTAGAAACGTGGAGAGGAGGTATTGAGACACAAGCCTTTATTGTAGTTAAAATTCATGCCCCTATAGCTTTGGCATAATCTTTCATTGTACACCGCTTGTGTTGAGCCTTGATTAACCAGTTGTCTCATAAGTTTTAAAGGTGACATATTCTGAGGGAAGACCGTGTGGGCGATGTGCGACTATCCATTGATTAAGTTTGTGGTGAATATGTAAACGGAAGTCTATATCACAGTAATCTTCTCTCAGCTGCCTTGAGCTAAGTAGGCAATTTATATGGTAGTCCTTCTACGTTCAGCTCTGCAATGTAGAAACAAGACCAAAACTAGAGTTTTGTGGTGCCATGGACTACAGTTGTGAAGTACTGTGTATGAATAGCTAGGGCCCATTGGTTTCTCTTTCAGGAGCAAAAGTTGGAGGACATCTGATCAGGTTTACTGGATTCCTTGCTTTGTTATTCACAGCAGATTGCATGGTATGACCTACCCCAGGTATGACCATGGGGTGGAATGGTCATCCCATTTCTGTTTGATAGTAAACGGTTCCTATTTCCATGTAGTACCTTGTATTCAGATGTAGCTTCTGTGAGATAAATGTGGGTTTTCACCATAAAACTTTTGTGTTTGTTGGTAGGATTTCTCATTTTGTTTTAATTAATTTAGAGTAGTAATTTTAATATAATACCCTTTTATGTCAGGCTCAGTGTTTCTATAAGGTGCACAGCTCTTCAAGCCTTATCTTTTAATATGAGCTCCACAATAGCTGAACTTTGTGGTTAGGGACTTTACTCTGTACTTTAACCCCAAGACTGAGAAATTCAGAACTAGTACTTGTAGACTAATGTTTGCAGGAGCTTGACTCCCCTACTAAAACTCCTTTTTATATACATTTTCTCCTTTTTTCTTTTCTTTTTTTCATTTAGTGCAGTTGCAAATGTGTCATTTGAGTTTTGAAATTCAATAATGTACTGATGATTTTTTGAAATGTTCCATTGCCCTACTCATAAAATACCAGCTGATAATCCCAAGATGTTGGTATTTCCTCACCTTTTAAAATACTGTTAAACAAAATTCTCTCCTCCCAGTTTCCAGACTGTCACTGGAATATCATCTGTTTTTGGAGACTTCCCAATTGATTGATTTATACATCACCATTTACATTTCTTCTCATTTTCTGTCTTGGCTATTCATTGTTGAGCCTCCTTTTCCTCTAACCTTCATATAATTAGGTCTTCTATGAATATTTTTTTTATTTCAATATTCCTCTGCTTTCTATAAAATTCATAAAACGTCTCCAATATGTTTGCAGACTTTCTGACTATTTTCCATGTATTATGTTCCCAAAGTTTGGCAACATCCCTAAGCCATCATGCTAAAAAAGTGCGCTCTGAAGTTAGCAAAAAGTAGTTGCTTAACAGCATACTTTCTAAACTTGTGCATATTGTTCAGCTACTCATTTTCTCTTTACCACTCTGCAGTTCTGTTCCTGTTCTATGACATTCCCTTTATTATGCAGTACTTTAAACTTTTGTCAACCCCTGTAAACAATTCCTATTACTTTCCCATCTCTCCTTCTCTTATGTTTATCCTGTTTTAAAATTGTACTTTCATTGTATTCCACTCACTAGCTAAACCTTCTGAAGAGATTTTTATCTTGACAAACAGCACTGTAATCATTTCCACTGCATAATCCTTAAATTCCTCTGTTAAGCAGGAAAGCACAAGTGCCTCAGTTTTGCTTTATTACCTTGCATCTTTAGTTTTAAAATGGTATATGATCTGAAATACCTTTCGAATATTCATGCTGTTGTGAAATATAATTACTATCCATTTGTCTTACCTTGGCAAATATTATATAAATTCTATCCTAGTCTCTACTACTGAATTCATATCATCCATACCTGATTTCTTCAGGTATCTACCCTCCCTTTATATTTTCACTTATAGGACCCCCCCCCCCCATACATCCTCACTATGGCAAACCAAGTTCTTGTCCCCACCCACAGTCAAATCTCAGCATGGATTTTTTTCCCCCAAATTTTCTTAAGCTCCATAATAGTTTTGGATTATAAAACACATGCTTGTGTAGTTCTGTCTGCTAGGATTTTAACGTTGCTGTACTCTATTGAGAGAAACCATGTTACATGCTTTTCAATTCGTTTTCATATGTTAAAGTGCTCGTGGCAAAAAAAATCAGTCTGTTGTATGATGCATTGCATCAGAAAATGACTGAAGTACATTTATTTTTCCACAGCCTTTATCAGTATCAAATTCCATCTCTCTCTCTTGTTTTGACATAATTTTTTATTGTACAGACCGTATTAATTCTGTAATGTTTTGTTGTACCTGGTGTGATGTACAACTCTGTGTAGAATGTAATCAATTTGCAATACTGTTCATGTACTGCAGTCATCAAATGTATTGTTGACCCAGAACTGTCATTCCATAGTTCATAATCTAAAGTATTTGTTGTAGTCAGTGTTGAAGTACTAAATTTTTGGGACATCCTGCCATCCAGAAGCTTGTGACTGTCAGGAATACCACAGTCTTTCACCATCTGACAGCTGGAGGATGTCCTTGCAGTTAGTGTTATACAGGTTAATTGGCTAGTGCCATCTTGAGTTCTTTCTTGCTATGTTAGTCTGATGTAAACGACCATATGTGTGAGTGTCATAAGTTAAATCTGCTTGAACCTGTCCACTGATGTTTATCATAAATCACTGTTGCAGTAGCCTTAGCTATATGGGTTATATCTTTCCAAAGGTTTAACAACTGGCCAGTCTTTGAAAGCCTTTGCCCCCCCCCCCCCCCCACACACACACACACATGCATGCTCCCAGGCTTTGCTTCAGAGGAAGAAAATATCAGCTTGGGAGCCATAGTCCTTCAGTTCTTTCTTGCTGCCCTTGAGAGTGCTACTCCTAGGCTTCATAAGATTTATGGTCAGCTCTTTCTTCCAATTTGTTCACAAACACGTCCCCATTTCCCACACTTATTTTTTTTTTCCAACCAACATCTTTATTAAATTTTCACTTATGACATGGGCAGTCTTACATTTATATACATGAAAAATGAACAAAATGACACCACTTTAGTTGCAAACATTATACATCACAGGCACCACTGAAACAACTGTAGTTGCAAAAATTACAACTTGTCTATCCAGTCATTGTCAGTTAAGCATTGTATAGCTCATTCAAATCCTGCCTCTTAAACCTCGTTTCTGCTCTGCATATATTGTTCCCACAATTCCCATTTTTCCTATGTAGTTTGCTCCTTCCCTTTTCTAAAGATTCCAATTCCAGTTGTTTTATCTCTCTTACTATATTCACTACTTCTAGTAAAGTTGGTCTAGACTTTGATTTCCATTTTCTAGTAATTGCTTTTTTGGCAGCCACCATAATTAGACTCCGCAAGGCTTTGCTATGTCTAGGCAGTTTCGATTCTGTATCGTAGCTCAATTTCCCCCAGTCGATCCAAATTGTTCACCAATCATCTCCAAAAGGAGAGGTCTGCAGGGAATCCCTAAAGTCTGCCAGCTCATTACACTCCCAAAAATATGTTCCCAGCTACCTCTTTCTTGCCTGTCACACCTCCAACATTTGCTATCCACCTGAGGAAAAATTCTTTGGTGTCTACTTGGGGCGTAAAAATAACTATGTGAACACTTCCAGGCAAAGATCCTAAATCTTTTTGTGAATTGCTTATCCAATCTCTCGTCTCAATCCTTTCTAAGCTCCTCTGATTCTTATAATTATCATGCAATATTTTATATGCTTTACTAATGAATCATTTTTTAATGGCAACTTCTGTTCTAGATTCCATTAAAAACTCTACCAGTGATGGTTTTTCATTCAGGAGCCCCCTCTTTCTATCTCTTTGCATATACTTTGCCTTCAATCTCTAACCCGCAGTCCAAATAAATTACTGGCCTCTTCCCATTCTGTTACCTTGCATTTTCTAGTTATTTGCTGCCAATACCTTGGTTACTTTGCCAGTTTTCTCCAATAAGTTCAAGCCCCCTCTTTCCTATTATCTGTATCCCTAACCACAGTCATCCCTGTCGGCAAACTCTCTCTTCTCCATTTTTGTGCTGGTTTAGTTGTTAGAATACTTCCTGCTATTTTATGAATATAATACTGTGTATGATGATAATTGTTCTTAAGAGTCTGCATCCAAAATTCCAACCTCTCCTTGAGCTTCCTCCCTGTATCATCATCATTCCTTTCTACTTTGATTTATAGTTTTCTGCTTGTACTATGTATAAGAGCCTTAACTGTGTTGCTTTAAAATACGCCCTCAAATTGGGTAATCCTAGCTCGATACGCCCTCAAATTGGGTAATCCTAGTCCACCTTGTTTATTGGAAAAATCATCTTATCCCAATTGAACCTTGCTGTCTTCCCTTCCCAGATAAATTTCTTCAACTCTTATTTTGCTATCCACAGCATCTCCTTTGTTAGATTAAAATATGCCTGACCTGTGTATATGACTAAAGGGACTAAAAACATTTTTAATGGCTTGTATCTTAGCATCCATGTCCATGTAACAAAGCTTCCAGTTTCTGAATTTTTGTATTATCTTCTGTTTAGTCTCTTCCCACATATCTTTAGCTACCACAACAGAGTCATTTCTAATTCATACTTCATTGTATCATGTCCCCATAAATATGGATATTGTTGGACCAATTTGTGTTTGGGTACATAATGTACTGTTATTGCCTTTATTTTAGCTTCATTAATTTTGTATTCCCAAGAAGATTTGAAACTGTTTTAAAATGCTCCACAACACTGTCATGTCCCTTTCTGGTTTTGTCATGTGTAAAATAATATCATCTGCAAATGGAGCCAGCTTTTCCTGACTACCATAACAATTATATCCTTGAATTTCCCAGTCCCTTATTTTCTTTGCCAGTGGTTCTAAATGTAATGCAGACAACAAAAGGGAAAGCGGACAACCCTGCTTGGTTCCTCTACTCAAGTAGAAGTTATCCGAGAGGACCCCACCCACTTTAATGTTCACCTCTGATCCTTCATATATACTTCTAATCAACCTTATAATTGTTTCCGGGAAAGCAAATGCTTCCATTGCCCTGCTCATGAAGTAGTCCCAGTCTGTGCTATCAAATGCTTTCTCTGTATCAAGGCCCCTAATAAAACTGGTATTTTCCTACATTCCGCTTCCCTGTGGATCATCAGTGTTCTGTTAATATTGTCAAATGTTGGCCTCCTCTCCACAAAACCACACTGATCCATATCTATCTATTTTGGTATCACTTTTGCCATTCTCTTAGCCATTCTAGACATAAACACTTTATAATCGTGGTTTAGTATTGAAATAGGCCTGTATGAAGCTGGATCAGATGGATCTTTACCCTCTTTAGGTATTACCACTACCACTGATTATTCCAGGATGCTGGTAATTCAGCTCCGCTTAAAATACTGTTAAACAAAACCTTCCAGATCTTTATCACTTTTTTCTCTCCTAACTTCCAAGCATCCACAGGAATACCATCTATTCCTGGGGACTTTCCTGGAGATTGGTTATACATAGACATTTTTATCTCATGTCTTCCTATCCTGTTAGTAATTGAGCCTCATATATCTCTAACCCTGGCATATTTAATTCTTCCATAAACACTTCCATTTGTAGCTTTTCTCAATTTCCATATTTCTCTGCTTTATACAAACTATTTTTCATAAAATGTCCGAAATATTTTTAATATTTCTAAAGGATTGCTTATCTTCCTTTGTTATAGGCTCCCTAAGCTTGGTGACAGCCCTTTCCACTTTATGTTGGCGGAGTTGTACTAAAAGTTTTTGTGCTCTAGAATTATAATAAGCAACTTTTTTTTAACAGGAATCCTTCTTACCTCCTGCATATTATTGAGGTCATTCCTTATTTTTTTGTTTAGCACTTTGCAGTTGCCCCTTTTCTTCTGAGAGATTCCCCCTATAAGATTTGTCAAGCCTTTTAAGTAATTCTTGTTACTTAACCGTATCTCCCTTTCTTTTATTTCCACTCTAGTTTTAAACTCCACTTTAATTTTATCCCACTCCCTAGCTATGTTTTCAGAAGAAAATTCTATCTTCTCTGAATTAATTCCAAAACCCATTCCTTAAATTCCTCTTTTGAACCGATAGGTGGAAAAGCACCAGTGTCTCATTTGTTTCATTACCTTGCAATTTTATTTTAGTTATTATTGGCACATCATCTGAAATAGTTATTGGGTATGATTAAAGACCTTCAATTAAATGCACATGTTCTTGTGACATAAAATCTATCCAGCTAGCCCAGTTTTTGTATCTCAGTGAATAATATGTAAATTCATTCTGAACTCCTAGCAGTGACTTCACATTTGCTGTGCATAAAATTTTCATAAATTTCTTCAAAAATCTATTCCTTGCTGAAAGTGTATTGTTTCTCTCAGAATTTTCTTAGGCTCCATTATAGCAGTTTTAGGTGGGATGTAAATGCATGCTAGTATAGTCCTCCTCCCTAGCCAGTAGCCCCTTAGTACTATGTGTCTTCCATGATTTATCTTTTTTTTTCCCCTCTTGGAGCTCCTCTTGCAATCAATATTAGTACTCCTATTTTTCTTTGCCACAGATATTCCACTGAATAACATTCCTGAAAACCTTTCATTATCAAATTTATATGCTCAGTTCTTTACAGATGTGTCTCCTGCATTGTAGATTTTAATATAGTTCACTGCTCTTTTTTTCCTTAGATTTATTTGTAAGACCTTTCAGATGTAAAGGCATTACAGAAAGCATAATTTTCTTATACATAAAAGGTGGTAATAATAAATATACAACTGCTTTTTTGTTGAATGTCTAGTTGCAACTTTTATGTTGCATGCATATACAGTTTGGAAGGCTGGTCTTTTTATATAGTTGTTTCTTGTCTTAGCCATTTGTGCCTATGCCACATCTTACATAACTTTTTGTTTACTTTGAAAGCTCTCAAATAGAACAAACAACCCCAACCCCCCTAAAACGTATTAACTTAACACACAAAACTATGTACATCTTCAGATATTGAAGTTTTTGTTTCCTAATAAGAGCAGAAGTTCTAAATTGATAGCCAGACAGGCTAGAGTTAACCAAGAAAAGGTTAATCATGCTAAGATGCATTGTATAGCCTGTGCTATTAGTAAGTGCTATTTGATTTAGACTATCTTTATAGCTCTCCCAGCTGAGAAAACACTTGAATGCTTTCAGTAAACACTTTCTCAAAGTCATTTCTCTTTATCAAATTGTCTTCTAGTGACATGCAATCCCGACACAAAACTGCTAAGGGCACCTTGTTTACCAGAAAAAAATTATAGTATTCAAGATTCTTTTTCATTCACATGCTTTGTAGTAAACGTGTTACTGGATAGTGCCTATGGTTTTAACATAGTCATTTCCCTGTACAAGGATGGGAAAAAGCACACCGATGTTTCTTTTGTCATACTCTTAACCAGACTCTTCCTATCCTTTTTTTCATTGCATAACCTACATTTCTTAAAACTGAACAAAGGGAGAAGGGAGAAAAAGAAAAAAAAAGCCCCTGTTTGTTAGTATCCCCATTGCATTTCAACAAAAAAAAATGAAAAAAACTTTGTCTAATTGGTTTTATATTATCTTTAAGGCTCTCACAGCTGGAAAAAACTGCTGATTTGTTTTCAGAGAAAATTATGTCCTAGCCATTTTCTATTTTTTCTTTTTTCCCCCCTAGCCCAATCCCCTTCCACCAGACTGTGTCCAGTTAGGTTGTCACCATGGAGACATGAAGACCAGCTGCAGACTTGCTACTTAGTATACAGACATGCATTTGCTAGGAGAAAAGTGTCATAATATTTAATATGCTTTTTCATTTGCTTGCTCTCTCTTAAAACTAATCAGTCATTTCCCAATGGAAGACTGAAAAAAGGCACATTAACTTTAACTTTGTCATGCCTTTTTAACCAGGCTCTTTTTTTTATTATTGCATTGCCTATATTTCTCAAAACTGTACAAGAAGAAAGAGAGAAGAGAGGAGAAGAAGAAAAACACCACCTGTTTTATAATCCCCATTGCACTTACCATGCACTACAAATACAGTACTATTAAGAAAGTGTTTTCCTTACTTACAGTTGGCTTTCTTCTGTCTCTTCCTCTCCACAAACCATTTTCCAAACATTAGAATATGCAAAAGACCGTTTGGTTCAACTCAAAAGTAACAAACACAATAACCAAACGGATAATCCTCCACAGCCAAGCAAGCAAAATAAATCCACCGGAACCACGATAGAATCCAAAAATTTTAATAAAAATCCACAAAGCTTAGTTGGTTAAGCGCTTTCACTCGTCAAGCGAGTTTCATCAGAACAATGATTAAGTGCGCCTGTGGTCAATTTATATAAAAAATGGCGCCAAAATAGCATCAATTAATACATATAAACTTTAAAAAATATAAATGTAAAGGGAACACTTAATAGTTTTATAATATTTTAGCAAGTTCATTGTATTTGCAAATAGATGAACTTATTTACATTTATATTTTTTAAAGTTTATATGTATTAATTGATGCTATTTTGGCACCATTTTTTATATAAATTGACCACAGGCGCACTTAATCATTGTTCTGATGAAACTCGCTTGACGAGTGAAAGCGCTTAACCAACTAAGCTTTGTGGATTTTTATTAAAATTTTTGGATTCTATCGTGGTTCCGGTGGATTTATTTTGCTTGCTTGGCTGTGGAGGATTATCCGTTTGGTTATTTTCCAAACATTAATAACATGAAGTAGGGCATATACTCTGGAGTCCCCAACAAATCCAACACATTTTGAAGAAGTCCAATATTTCCATATTCTCTTGTTCTGTCATATTTCATAAATATAATTGCATTGTAATCCCACATTGTTACTGGTTTTATTACTGTTTTTCTCCATCACCCAAATCCTGTCTGTCCTTCATTTCCAGTGTACTCTTGATTTTTGTAGTCAACTCTCGTGCACCCTTCCTTCTCTCCAACATTTTCCATTGAAATACTGGAAAAAGTTTCACAGATGCAGTCTCTCTGTGGTCTTTATTACCAGAAGAACAAGAAGCAGAACATCCTTCTGTTTCACAGCTCATGCTTTTTTGGTCAGATTTTTGTATTTCCTCCTTAGCACGCACTTCATCAAAAATGATTTTGTCCCTTCAGGGAAGAATACCTTGAAGACAGCTAGATACAGCAGTTTGAATCTCACAGCTGCTTCTCGACATTCTCTGAATAGTGGAATGAATTTACTTCTCTCATGCCTGGTGTACATTGAGTAAATCATTCTCCACAAACACTCTGCTGTCTCCTACTATTAGTATTTTGTCCTTCTTCCACACTTTTGTCAGAATCAACTCCTCCAGCTGGTAGTATTGCATCCTTACTATTAAAGGTCTAAGTTGCTTTCTTATAGTTAGGTTTGGAGCATATACACTATGTGCCCATTCAACTAACTCCTGCTGTGGAATACCAGTCCAGTTGCGTATTTGTGCTTTCATAAAATTAATGCAGTCTGTTCCTTCCAGCTTCTCTGGTATAGCTGAAACTCTCAGGTTTTCCCTATGTGCTCTGTCCTGTAATTCTATTTTTTGAAACATCTCTTCCTGAGCAGTCTCCTATTCAGCCAGCCTTATCTTCATTTCAACGTCTGATTTTTGCAGCTTTATCATCTCATCTGAATATATGTTTAAAGCTTTTTCCATTTTTTCCAGCCTTTTGTAGTTTGTGTTGATTATACTGTCAGTGTTTTGTTTATTTTAACAAAGTCTATATGCAGTTGTCTTGTATCTTCTTGTAGGTTATTGGAAGTCCATGTCTAAAGGTTGCATTGATTTTTTGCTGAACAGCTGCAGAACTTTCCCCAGTCAATGTTTCTCCCTCACTTTTTGTAGCTGATTTTTTCCAGGTCTTCTGTATTCTTTATTCCTGGCATCCGGGCAGTGCACTTACTTGCCAGTTACTGAAATTTACCAGTAAATACAAGTCTACTGACCTTCTCTGCTGAGATTCTGTTTTCATGCTGGGAGAGCGAGAAACGAGCTGTTATTGGAAGACTCCACACTCTTGTTTTTGTGTAAAATTATACTTTGTCTCTTTAAGAATACCAGCATTAGTGTGATATTTTGACTGTGTTGTGTAGTGTGTCGAGTGACTGCTGTCTGGCAGTCTGTTTTTACAGGTATATCTTGATTTTCTGTTGCCAAAAAAGTGTACTATTGGTGCATTTGTGTTGTGTGTTTTAGTGGAGATAGTGTTTATTTGGAGAAGTTTAAGTGTGTGTGCTGCTAGTTAACACTTTAATGACCGCTCATCTTCTGAATGACTGACTTCTTCCAGCTGCTCTTACTGGGAAATGGACTTTTCTTCGCAAGATCTTGAATTCACTTACAAATCTTTTGGTTCCTTCTCTTACTATACCTAAGAGAAAACTTCTCTAGAACCCTTGCTTACACCATGGGTTCAGTCAGTGCCTCACTTGCTGTTGACCTGCTCTGTAATGGCTACTGGTATTTCTCAGGCCACTAGCTGTTTTTTTCTGGAATCCTGTTCAGCCACCATGGACTCGGGGTTAGCCATGTGCTCTGTCTGTTTATATGTCCTTGCCTGGCATGGGAGAGTCACTTTCTTGGTCATAAGAGCTTCATTGGGTGGTCCTTCCCAGAGTGGTCATGTAAGAGACCTGTTTCTCGGGGAGAAGTCTCACCCTTGAGTCTGTTCCCTCCATAGGGATGTCCCCAAGATCAAAAAACAAAACTTACATAGATTTCATTGGATAACTTTCTTTTTATTAAAGATTACTGTGGCTGGGGTTTATTACATCCATAAATCCTTTGGAAAGAATAGAAATGTGACTGTTATGGACAATTCTTCTCCCATAGTTTCTGAAGCTTCATTGATGATTCAGACAAGGACAGGAAAAGGGCTTCCTCTGTGTTTTCTTTCCATGTCCAAAATTCTGATTCTGAGGAAAGTGACTTCTCATTTTATTTTTCTAAGACTGCCCAGAAGGAGTAATTTTTTTTTTTTTTCAGTAGGAACAGCTGGACTTTTCCTCTTCCGTAAGGGGATAGATATTATGTCATGTTGCAAGTGGATATGCCACACTCTGCTTCCATTGTACCAGTTATACCAGCCTTGGGGGATGCTTTTTACTTGGCCTCCAGTAACCAGATAATCAGTCCTCAGTCCCAAAGAAGGCAGTTTGACTTTATAAAGTTTTAGTTTAGCAATTATTTTTCTTATCTCTTGTCTGACCCAACAGCTGTTTCCGTTTCTTCTAGTTGTTCTCCCTCTGCTAATAAGCTTTAGGTCCATGCTAGTCAGAATTCTTCTGATGCAGATGGTAAAGCCTTTGATAGGTGTGGGAAGAGAATTTTATTTTTTCCTCTCTAGCCTTCAGAAGTTTAAACTGCCTGCCCATATATTGAGGGTAATTTTCCTTTTTGGAAAATGTATATAGTTGTGTGATTGTTCTGAGATGAAAATGATGGGGTGTTAACTGTAAAGTTTCATTTTTAAATGTTTTGTTTGAAATTAAATGTCTGGGGAAATGTTACATGGCCTAAATAGGGACGAAACGTTGCAATTGCATACAAGTTCAGCCTAGCAAACAATAATGCATACATGCCAGTTGCAAGGTATAAACATATATTCAACAAAACGAGTGTCATGTAGAAAATGTGACAATAAGGTAGTCACACAGATAATATCACTCATATCATGGAATATAAATGTTTTTGTAGGTATGAAGAAGAAGCAAAAAGAAGTGTGGGTACAAATAGTAATGTTACAGGAGTCGCACTGGGATAGAAATGATCATGTAAATTTGGCAAAGAGGATTTCAGAATGTTTATTACATTAATGGGGACAAAGGAAAAGAGGGGCTGCAATGGTGCTAGAGAAGGAAAATAGACAACAAGGGTAGATTTGTGGTAATGGGTTATTGGCAGGGAAGGAAGAGTACTTTGGCATGTACTTGTATTTCACCTAAAACTACTATTAAGGAGCTTAAGAGAATTATGAAAGAGGGAATTGGCTTCCAGCTGGGAATATTATTCATGGGTGGGGACTGGAATCTGATCCGCAGTAGTGAAGACGTATCGGGGGAGTAGAAGGAGAATGTAACAAAAGGTGGATTTCTGAAGAATATGAGAATATTGTGAATGGAAGATATGAAATTACTAGCAGGAATTCAGAAAGACTCCATTATTGTTGGTATGTCTTAATGTAGAGAAGGCATTTGATAGAGATTTTATGATTGGGACAGTAACATCATTTGCACTTCCTGGTATAATAAGCGAGTTAATTAGGAAATGCTTCTCTCTGACAGACTGGTTTTGAAAGGAGGTACCAGGCAGGGATGCCTTCTTTCTCCTTTGTTGTTTTGCCTTATGTTTAGCGCTGTTGGCAAAGAAAATGAGGAACTCGGAAATCACGGGTATGTTGCTTGTATGTGAATCAAGAAAAATCTGTCTTATTTACAGGTGATATTTTGTTTTTGGTAAATACAGAACAGGATATTTCAGTGTTGTGGAATACCATGGGACATTTATTTTTTTTAATATAAAGTTAATGGGGATACAGCAAAGGCTATACCAGTAAACTGTGTTGCCACACATGAATTGGTTCGACAATACACCTATTTATCTGGACGCAAGATTAAGTATTTAGCAGTTTGGATTAAAAATGATTCTATTATCTAAGGATATGTAGGAAGAGATTAAACAAAGGATAATATAAAAAGTGAGAAGTTAAAAGCTCTTGACTGTGGAGTAAGGTACAAGTAGTGAAAATGTTTCTAGTTCCATTATTATTTTACACAGGTCAGGCATAATTTTATGACCCAAGTGATAAGGTGTGGATCATAATTAAAGAATTGAAAGAATTTAATTGGGAGGGAAAAAAAGGGAAGAGTTAAGTAGGATAAGTTACTTCTCCCTCGGACGAAGGTGATTTAGATTTACCAGATCTGAAGGGATACTTCAGAGCTACACAGTTAAGGCTATACATATAGCACAAGCAGAACACTACATATCAAAGTGAAGAGAAATGATGTTGAAAGGGGGACTTTACGAAACGGAGAATAGGATTTAGGATGCAGCCACATAAGGCAAACAGAAAACACCTTTCAGAATTTTTATGTGTGTAATGTAAGAAGCAGAAAATATTTTGAGAACTAAGCCAATATGGGGATAGAAAAAAGATTTTACTGATGTGGATGACTTTTAGTAGGAGCACAGAAAATAGCCAAGAGAGGGCGAGAATTTATTGGAGGAAATCAACAAAGGAACCAAGGTATTTGGAGCAAATGGGGAGGGAAAATTGTGAGTTGGGAAAAGCCCATGCTGAAGATTAGACTGTGGGTTTGACACTGCCTTTCCTGCCAGGGCATGATAACCTTATAAGTGTAGAGAAAAGGATGGGGTGTGTTTTTAAATAAAGACCATCTCTGGCTGAGTTTATAGTTCAGTCTAGAAGTTGTAGTAAAAAAAAAGTATAATTAATAGGGCAGATAAAATTTAATGTATGATATCTAATATGTCATAATTGATCTTTATAGTAAAGACTAGAAATGAGAATGGAAAAGAACAATAAGAAAAAAACAAATGTGCAGATACATTATGGCTTCCAAGTATTCAACAAAATGTTGAAGGTTTAGGTTTTTTGCATGGAAGTGTTTGCACAAGTATTTTTGTACCCGAAATGTATTTCAGAGAAGTTTTGCATAGGTAGACCTCAGTTGCTGGAGATGTGATGGGGAAAGGGAGGGATAGCTGGGAACATGTTTTTTTGGGAATATGACTTAGCTGAATAGATTTTAGAAATTCCCTTCAGGTTGTTGTTTGTTTATTTATTTATTTATTTATTCTGAAATGTTATGGGGGGCATGATTCTTTTGAGGTGGGACATAAAAAACTGAAGTGCCTAGACGCAGTGAATCCTTACTAAATTTAATGCTATTTGCTGCCAAATAAAAACAAAAGGAAATAAAAAAACAAAACCAACAGTAACAAATTGTTGAATGTTGTAAAGAAGGTAAAATAACTGGAAGTAGGATCTCTAAAAAGAGAAGGAGTAAGCTACATAGAAGTAAATTGAATCTGTGAGCTCAATATGTACAGAGTAATGCTCTGGAGGAATGATTTCAGTAAAGGCAGGAATCTGGCAATATATGCAATGTTACATTGAAAAAAAGAATCACATTTGTGCAATGTGTCCAAATGAAATAAAAATTGTAATGCTTGTCTTCTCTTTTAGAATTGCATGCGTACTCCTGCCACTATTACATGATGTTAATAAAAAGACTCGTATGTTGAAGTCCATGCTAGCTTGTGTTTACAGTCTGCATAGCTTTTTCTGCTACATTGCCCTCAGAAGGCAGGTTCTTTCGGAATCCTGTTATTGCAGCTCAGTTTCTAAAGGTTTTTGTAAAAGTGTGTTGTGTCCATTCTCTGTCTCTTCAGTGCTGCAGCTTCTGCTAATGCTATGGGATGTTTTGCTTTGGCACATAATCTGAGGTATTCGGAGGATGTCAAAGCTGAGGTTTTGAATTCTCCTTTGAGCTTTTATTTGGTCATTCTTCTACACAGGTACTCTTAATGGTTTGATAAGAGTGAAATTGTTGCAAGGGGTTACTAATATTTTTCTGACCTCTTTTTTGAATGCTACAAAATAATTAAAAGGCATGCTGAAAAAGGGTGGACTCTAGAAGCATTCTATAGGCAGCCGGTAGGCCCTCTGTGCATACAGTTACACGACAATACAAGTATTCCTTTTCTAGGTCCAGAACTGGCTGTGCTAAGACTGTTCTCCAGCAGCTTCTGCATTTTAATCCATCCTCCTCCTCCCAGGTTGGATAAGCTATGGTAATCATATAGCTAAAGCTACTGCATCAGTGAGTTATGATGAGCATATTGCAGTCATGTCGGTTACATGTACCATAACAGATGTCTAATGAAATCACTGTTGCAGTAACTGCATGGTCTCTCTGTCCCCATTTTTCTGTACAGTTATTCTTTAAGTTGTGTCCCCAGCTTTGCTTTTTCTTAAGACAGTGGGCTGTCTTTCACCTTTTGTGGGCAAGAAATGCCTGAAGGGTTTTGATGCCCAGGCTGCAGTTTTCTCCCCTTTGAAGCTCAAGCCACAGCAGCCAAGGTGCGTGTGTAGGGCACAAAGATTTTTTAAGATTAGCAGGCCATTGTATCCTTGGTTGGATACAACCTATATAACTAAGGCTTCTGCATCATTGATTCCATTGAACATCTGCTGGGTAAGTGCAATTTGCACCATTGTACTTTTCTCTTTACCAAAATTGTCCCCGTCTGAACACTATGCTCTTGAGTGAAATCTGCAAGGTTTTTTTTTCTTGCATTTGCAAATTTTGCAAATTTTCAATTTTATTTTATTTTTTTTTTCAAATTAGCACCTGCTTTTAGTTTGAGACCTGGAGTCCACATGTGCAAACAGTTAATCATATGAGGTCTGACCAGTGTGATTCCAGTAAAGGCTAAAATGTAATTAATGTTTAAAATTGTTTTGGCAAACAGTTCAGTGAGCAAAATTAAGTTTGAAACAGTGGGAAGTGAATAGCTACATAAGTAGTTGCCTTACCAGCAGCTTTGTACTTCAGTGCATAAAATATATATGTGCATAATTTATTCTAATTTAAGTGCAGCCTATGCACTTTTTCCTTTTAGGCTAAAACTTAATGTTTACAAAAAACATGCAAGTTGCAAACGTCTGAGTAGGGAGTAGAGATAAGAACAGATAAGTCTATATAAGTGAGAATGTAGGTTCTAGCATGTACTTTAGCATGGTTTACCTTTACCTTAGAATATGAAATACCTTTGAGTCAGGGTGTCAATTTTGGGAATTGCTTCTACTTGGAGGGGTGAATTTATTTTTTGAAAAGTGTATATAGATATCTTATGTTTACTGCGAGTGGAAATAGGTGGGAATGTTTGAAAAATTTGTATAACTTTTTAAGTATATTTTTAGTGAAGTAAAACGTTTGAGGAAAAGGTGACATGGGTTCAGATATGAGAAGAAGCAACTGCATAGAATATCAGCCTGTTAAATATTAATGTATATGTGTAAGTTACAAGGTGGAAATCTACAAGTTCAAAGGAGCTGCCTTGCGTAATATGTGAGACTAATAGCGTCTTGTCAGAATGACAGTATTACTATGGAATGTAAATAACCTTTTAGGTGTAGACAAACTTCAAAGAGTATTGAATTATAGAATGAAGTATAAGGTTCAGCACTCCCAAGATGGTGGTATACTGATCAACAGGTTGGTTTGAGCTATTCCCAGAGTAAAAACGGAAAATGAGAAAAAAGAAGGGCCACTGAAACTGTCAGTTTGGGTAATCTTCAGTCATTTAGTGGATGCCAACAAAGAAGAAATTTGGAGAACATGAGAGAAAATCAATCAAAAAAGAGAAGTAAAACCTCTATGAAGGCTCTTGCAGCTGTTCAGCAAGAAGTGGTTCAAGTTTCGACTTTGGTACAGGATGTGGCTAGTAATTTTAGAAGAAAAATCAAATGCACTCAGTGTTATTTAAAATGAATGAAATACTGAAGGAATACATCAACTCAAATAGCAAAAGACTAGAAAAAATGAATAAGCTTTAGCTAGCTATTCAGATTGATAATACTGAAATAAATGGAGGTTGTACTGAAGAAAAGTCTGAGGAAGAACTGTTTTCATGGAAAACAAGAGCATGCAGAGAAAATCTGAGATTCTGTTTGTACCTGAGAAACCGGAAGGAACAGACTATTTTATGAAGTACAAGTAAGTAACTGGACTAGACTGGTGTTCCTCAGCAGGATTCATTAACTGAAAGGGAGCATAACATGTATGCCCTAAGCCTGACTATGAGAGTAGCCATGATGTATATGAGTAAAGATGCAGTCATACCAGCTGAAAGAGTTGATCCAGACAAAACTGTGGCAGAACTGAAAAGTGTTAAATTGGAGACAGCATTCTTTGTGGAAAATGATTATTCTCTGTACACCAGGTAGAAGAGAAGCAAGCATATCCCAACAATTAGGGAATATTGGACGTTTGGTATGAGATTCAAGCTGCTGTATCCAGCTGTCTCCAGAATATTTTTTTCTGGTGGGTAAAATATTTTGTTTTCATTTTTTATGCAGAACAGCCTAAGAAGGAAATAAAAAATTATCCAACAAAAAAAGCCAGCAAGCAGAAATGTACCCTACTTCTCGTGCTTCTGACAATAACACCCATAGACTGATTTTGATAGTGAAAAATTTTCTATTCTGGAAAAAATGCTTCACACAGAAAAAAGTACAGAAGCTAGAACTGAGAGTGCCTTGGACTTGAAGCAGAAACTGGTGTTGGAGATGATCAGAAAGAAAATCAGCAACACTGAAAACGGTGAATACATGGGAGACTGTAGATAATCAATCCCAGTGGATATATGAATCAACACACAATTTTTTTTTGTAAGAAAAAGTGGTTGAAAAAATGGAATTTTATTGCATTTGTTAAATGTAAAGTATATACCCCACTGTGTCATTTAATATTCAGGACACTGAAGGGATCGAAGAAGTAACTGTAACCAAATATTTTTTTCCTTTTTGTGTGTAAAAACATTCATGATGTAAATTGCATGATATAAAGCAGTTTTGATTGGTGTGCAGTCATTGATATTTTAAATTTGAGGTGGGAAAGTCTTATCAGTGACTGTATATGTTAAATCAACAAGTATTTGTTTTAGTTGTAAGGTATTGTAAGATAACTTGTTTCTGACCAGGTCTTCTTAATATAATGTGATCTTGGGTGGGTGGAGTGTAAATGTATATTGATATATGTAGACTTTTTAGACTGCAATTTCCCCTAGTTTAACAAAGGTGGATGTCTAGATTAATGCCATTATTTTAAACAATAGAGAAAGCTTTTTAAGCAAATAGTTTTGGGGGAACAAAATGACAGCATGTAAAATGGTAGGATTCTTGCATCTGCAAAGTTTTATTAGCTTGTATTTTGACTGGCAAATGCTCTTAGTGGGAGGCAATAAGTATGCAGTTTCAAGAAGGTATGTGTGGGAAGTCTGTACATTGTGTTCGGAGTGAAATTTTCAAAGAATCTTCCAGGCATCTGCGGAGTTGTTTTTTTCTAAATGCTGGCTGCTTTTCTTTGGAAACAAGCTGTCTGGCAAGTGCAAGCAATTTATCTTGAGAGTTCCAAGCACTTTTTGCTTGAGAAATGTAATCGTTAAAGATGCATTGGCAAGAAATTTAGTGAAAACTTAAGTATGAAACTGTGGGAAGTGATTAAGTAATATTCTCCTAGCTGTGTTCATTAATTTAACAGAACAGTCCCAATTTAATTTATTTAATGGTAGACTGTATACAATTTCTTATGACTAGAAGTTAATGTTTTCTGAAAGCTATAAGTTTTCACATCTAGGAGGGGAACAGAGATAACAGAAGAACAGATCTAGCCTGTGCTACCACTTGCACAGATTGCTAACCTGCACTTTAGGATGGGTAACCTTAATTTTAGATTAGGTAGTGCCTGTTGGTGAAATCACTGATTTGGGTCAACTGCTCCTGTTTGGAGGGGTAAACTTCATTTGCTGAAAATGTACATGGGGTTGTCTTTGTCCTAAGTTAAAAAGAGATAGGGGGTTGAAAATTTTGTTTGAGTGGTTTCATTGAAACAAAGTGTTAAAATGTGACTTACTTCTCATCTCCATTTGTACCTCACTGCTTAAAAGATTTGCCTGCCATACATGAGTATATGTATTTGAGTCAAAAATTGGAAATGCACATGAAAACGGAAGTTTCCAAGAACAAACACTATTCCAGTGGAAGTTAGGAAGGAAGCAAGTAATAAAAATCTGGAAGGTGTATTTAACAGTATTTTAAGAGTGAGGTCAGAAGTCGGAAATGCACCTTCTAAAGAATGTTCATGTGTAATAGGTGGAGAAAGCTTTCTGTCAATATTGCCATGGAATGCAAATGGCCTTATATGCATGTAAGCAAAGAACATTGAATTGCATTGAGAAGTTTAAGGTGCAGATTGTAATGTTGCAGATCTGTTTGAATAGAAACAGGCATATGAATTTGACTATCTCAGGACAGACATTTGGCAAAATGTCAGGAACAAAGGAAGGGAAGGGTAATGATACTAAAAGCTAGAGTGGCTCCAATGATGACAGTAGAGGAAAAAAAGGTAATTATAGATTCATGGTAGTAAGGGGCTCTAGGCAAGGGAGGAGGGTGGTTATGCTGGCATGTATTTATATTCCACTAAAAACAGCTGCTCCAAAGCTTACTTTCTGGGATAAGTAATTAGCTTTCAGCAAAGAATATCATAAGGGTATCCAGTATTTGTCTGCCTGGGACGACATGATCGACAGTCCACGATGCTTTGCCAGAGATGGCCTGCACCTGTTGCCCTTAGGATTCCGGATACTGGCTAAGGCTATTGCCACCCCTATAGTGCCTTTTTTAGGCAAGGTTCAAATGACAAATTCACCACTGTAACAGGTACAAGCAAGCAAAATCTGAGGGTAATGCTGCTCCATGCTAGAAGTCTAAACCTCAAAATGCACTCACTCGAGGCACTCTTTAAAATGGAGAACATTGACATCTGTGCAGTGACAGAGACCTGGTTCAAAGCTCCAGAGAGCACCCCTGCATTACCATCCTTCAATTCATACCAGACCTTTCGACCACCTAACCCAGAAAGAAGCACTAAAGGCAGAGGCGTGTCCATATTCATTAAGGATATCCACACCTCCAGGCTAGTTGCACAGCATAATGCATCCGAGATTATCCAAGTGCAACTAACTCTGGGCAAGACAGCAGTCCAAATTGTAGCTTGCTACAGACCCCCCACCGTGCCCCGGGATTCACACTACTCATTTCTTGATACACTGGAAAGTATTATGGTACAACCCAACACCCTAATAATGGGCGATTTCAACTACCCCACCATTAACTGGGAATACTACTCGTGTACCAACTCTTTTGCTCAACGTTTTCTAGAATTCATAAATTCCAACGCCTTGGATCAACTTATTCACACCCTCACCAGGGGCAGCAATATCCTAGACCTGGTCATTACCAGCATGGGAAACTGGTGTTCCACACCAGATGTCAATTCCTCGTTGGTCAGATCTGACCGCAAGCTAATCAGCCTAGACATCCACATCCCACCCCCACCCCCAATTAGTGAAACCATCATAAAAAACTTCTCCAAAGCCAACTTTACAATTCTTAAGACAGAAGTGGCAAACTTCATGACACCCATGCAGATGGACAATATAGGTATGACTTCCGAATCCTACACAAATGCACTTTATAAGCACTTACACGAGTGCATGGATCATGCTATCCCTAATAGAACCAAGATGTTATCTCCAAAAAAAGGAAGCCAATCTGGTGGTCCTCTGCCATAAACAAACTCTACAATAGAAGAAAGAAACTGTTGCAAAAAAGAGTGAAATCCCATGACTGGAGGAACTCCCTGGTCAACCTCGGTAAGAAGCTGAGATCCCTCATAAAATCCTCCAAAGCTAGTTACAAAAACAAAATTGCCACGGACTCTAAAGACAACCACAAAGCATTCTATAGCTATGTCAAGAATCTAAATGGGAACACCCAGATCTGCTCTGAGTTACAGCACAATCTCACTAAATATACAGAACCAACCGATATTGCCAACATCCTAGCAGATACGTTCAGTGCTAACTTTACCCCCCTCTCACCCCCTAGAGGGCCCATCTCTATACCAGAAGAATGCAAAGTACCTATAATCACGGCTGCACAGGTAAAAAGCACACTATACAAAGCCAAGAACATAGCATCCATGGGACCTGACAATATCCCAGGCTGCATTCTGCACGAACTACAGAATGAAGTGGCACCCTACCCAAGTACCATGTTCAATCATAGCCTCACTTCAGGCTTTGTACCCACTAATGGCGCACCACAATCGTTACCCCACTCCACAAAGGGGGAGCCACAATGGACCCCGGGAACTACTGCCCCATTAGCCTGACGAGCCTGGTCTGCAAGGCCATGGAACGTATCATCTTGGAACTCATAAACAAAGACAGTGGTAATCTCCAAACTCTGGACTCTACCCAGTTTGGATTTGTAAAAGGCAGACCACGTCTTCTAAACCTGTTTGATTTCTTTGAAGCAGTCACCAAAGCCATAGATGAGGGTAAAATGGTTCACACAGCTTATCTAGATCTCGCCAAGGCTTTCAACACCATCCCCCACTCTGGAATTATGGATAAGCTTACTAAACTAGGTATAAATCGCTATGTCACAAGATGGGTTGCCAACTGGCTCACGGACAGAACCCACACTGTGAAAGTAGCGGATTCCAAATCCGACATCAGACCAGTGACAAGTGGAGTACCACAGGGTTCAGTCCTGGGTCCTCTCCTGTTAGCCTGCACTTCAGAGAAGTAGATACCAAACACAGAAGGTCTTTGGCTAACAAAGTTTGCAGATGACTGCAAACTAGGAGCCATAATCGAAACTCCTAACGATGTGGACAAACTACAAAAGGGTCTCACTGAGACAGATACCTGGTGTCAAAGCCATGGCCTGAAGCTCAATGCCAAAAAGTGTATGGTCATCCCCTTTGGTAAAAACTCTGTACCCATGAACTGCCACATAGCTGGTAGTCTACTTAATGCCGAAAATGTGATGAGACCTTGGGACACAGGTGGACAGTAGTCTCCCCTTTGATAATCACATCACCACAGTGGTCAGGAAATCCTTCTATGTGGCTCATCTCATCACAAAAGGATTCTCATCTAGAAAAAAAGAGGTCATTGTTCCCCTCTACTCATCACTCATTAGACCCATTATAGAGTACAACGACCCTTTTGGTATGTACCTCACAAGACCTTTACAACAACTGGAAAGACCACAGAAATACCTCACAAAGAGGATTACTGGCCTCAAACAGATGCCCTATGCAGACCATCTCAAAAAACTACAGCTTTACTCCATCGCATATTGCCTACTCGGGGGCGATCTCTGCCTAACACACAAAGCTATGTCAAACCCAGAGCTGTTGGACATGCTCCACTTAAAGAAATCCCAATCCCTTCGAGCTACACGCTCTAGGTACCTAAACCTTGTCACCACAATAAACAGAACATGCTGGAGGGATATATTCCTGTCCCAGAGACTTCCCATACTCTGGAACAGACTACCTATCTATGTCAAACAGAGCTCCTCGTTAGCATTCTTCAAGAAAAATCTTGATGATTGGATGGGAAATGGGAAATTCACCCCGGGGATCACTTCTGTGGCTCTGCTCGACAGGGGCACAAGAAAATAATTTTCTTGGGTGGTGAAAGCCAGGGTACATTTTTTGGCTAGACTTGTATGGGCCCTAGGGCCGATAGCCTAGTACCTACCTATGGGTGGGGACTGGAACTTGATCTGTAGTAGTGAAGATGCATCAGGGTGAGCTAGAAGGGAAAATGTAACCAAAAAGGGATAGACTTCTAAAGAAATGTGAGAATATTTGGTATGGAAAATGGGAACTCACTAGTAGAAAATTTGTCAGAATTTATATATTTCCCAAGGTGCAATAACTGGACTAGACTGGACAGAATTTGTTTTACAGGAGCATGTGTACTTAATTGAAATCTTTGATGTATATTCAATGACTATTTCAGATTATGGACCATTTAGTAACGACAATAAAGATGCAGGGTTATGAAATAAAAATGAGACACTGACACTTGCCTTGCTTTGTAGCAGTATAAGTAGGAATTTAAGGAATGGGGACTGAAAACTATTTGTGTTATTACCCAAGATAAAACAAAAATTCTTCAGAGAGCATGGCTAGTGGGATAAAATGAAAGTGGAGTTTAATGGGGTAGAAGTAAGAGAGAGTTCAGAAAGAAGTAATGGGAATTTAGAGAGGCTGAGAAAAGGTTAAAGTATTGCAGGATAAGGGGGATCTGATAGAAGAAGTAGTGGAGCAACTGCAGAGTGCTAAAAGGAAAATGAAGTATTTTGTTTAATATACATGTGTTTAGAAAGGTTGCTGTTATGCCTCCATTTTTTGTAACTCCAGACCACAAAATCTTTTAGCGCCATGACTTTGGGAATAAAGTAGAACAGGTTTTCAGCATACCCTGTGAGAAAAAAAACAGATTGTGTAGAGATATTAAAGATATTTTGATTTATACAAATTTATATGTATAATAATCTACAGGGAAGTTTCAAGGCACAGACAATATTTCAGTGGAAGGAAGGTTTTATTTAACAGTATTTTAAAGGGGGGGGGAGTACCAGCATCTCGGGGGGGGGGGGCTGCTGTGGCTGTATTGCCTAAAGATGGTAAAGACCCTTCAGACCCAGCTTCATATAGACCTATTTCAGTTTTAAATTATGAGTATAAATTGTATGCCTGTTCTAGCTAAAAGGATGATAAAGGTGTTACCAAGACTGATACATATTGATCATTGTGGTATTATGGACAGAATGCAACATTTGACGACATCAGTAGAACTATGAATACAGAGTTGAATGTAAGAAAATATCCTTTTTTTTTTTGTTGGGTCTTGATGTAGAGCAAACATTCAGTAGAGTCAGATGGGATTTTATAAGTAGGTCAGTGGAAGCATTTGCATTCCCTTGTGTAATAATAGGGTTAATTAGGAAGATATCTGAAAGGTTACTTAGGAAGATATCTGAAAGGTTGGAGGCAAGAATTAAGGTGGGAGGGTTTCTCTCTGAAAAATCACTTGAACAGAGGAACAAGACAAGTTCTCTTTCTCCTTTATTTGGTTTGTATTTAGAGTATTTGGCAATGTTATTAATAATAATTAATAATCCTCGTATTTATTTGCAAATTATGTATTAATGTACTTTATAAACCCAGAAAACCTTTTTCAGTGTTGCAGAATATTTTATATCAAGTATTTTTGGGATCTAAACTTTATAGATAAAACAAAGGCTATAGCAAGAAATAAAGTACCCACACATTAATTGGTTCAGCAATACCTATAATTATGGAGACATATGATTAAGTATTTTGGCATGTGGATTAAAAAGATTCTGTTATGGCAGCTAAGGGATTAAACAAGAGAATTCAAACACTGAGGAACTTGAAGCTTTTGATTTTATATACGTGTTCAATATGGATAGTAGGATATAAGCAGCAAAAATATTTTTAGTCTCTTTAGTTTTATACACTGGCAAATCCTATTTTTATCAACCAAAGGAGGAGCTGTGGAAGGAACTTATTCAGAGGGCGAAGAGGGCTCATTTCTTCACATAGAACAAGGTGATTAGAATTGCCTGATTTGAATCGATGCTTTATTGCTATGCAGTTAATGCTCATACATGTAACACAAGGAGAAGGTTATAAATTAAAGCAGAAAGGGATGATGATGAATTGGGGTGAATTTGATAAATGAGGGAGTATTATTTTCTATTCTTATTCATAACTGTATAGAATATTATATTAATTTGGAATATTATATTCATGAAGTTGCAAAAGGTGTTCTATGGAAAAAGCCATCTCTGGATTGAAAAAAGGGACAGTTTGTCAATAGGGATGACTAAGTTGGAGTGTAGAAAATAGGCAAGAGAGTGGGTATAATTTACTGGAGAGAACTGGCAAATGAGCCAAGGTATTGAGAACAAGTGACTTGAGAGGGAAAAGTAATAGAGTGGGATGAGGCCAAGCAGAAGTTTGGTTTGCGGGTTATAGACAGCCCTTCCCTCTCCCTTTATATGATATTAATCCCTGCAAGAAAAGGCAAAGTGAAAAAACAGCTCTAGAAGAGGTGTTATGGAGTCTAGAACAGAAGCTGTCATTTAAAGGTATGATTGAGTATATAAATATTGCATGATAATCAATAAGAGGAGGTTAGAAAAGATTGGGAAAGGAGACTAGAATGGCAGTTTGAAAAACAATGGGACAACTGTATGGCTTCCAAGTATGTGAAAAAGTTCAGAAGGATTAGGATTTTTGCTTGGAAGTATTTGCATTGGTATTTTAATACCTCCAAGCACGCTTTAATGAATTTTTCCTCCAATTAGACAGCTAGCACTGGAAGTGTGATGGAAGATAGAAAGTTAACTGGGAACGTGTTTTTAGGGGGTGTAATAAGTTGGCAGGTTAAAAAAAATACCTACAGAGTACCCTGTCAGAAATGTTGGGGAAGCAAATGGCTGTAAATAAGTAAATTATTCTTTTGAGTTGAGACAAAGGATCTGAATTACCTATACATGATTAGGCATTACTAAGTTAATACAGTTGACTTCCAAAAAAGAAAAAAATGCTGGATATTGTAAAGGAGGTAAAATATCTAGAGGAAGGATCTTTAGAAAATGGAATGAGCAAATTACATAGAAATAAATGAAATTTGGAGAAATAATACATTTAGAATAATGTTCAGGTGAAGGAGTGAGTTTTAAAGAAAAGCAAGAATCGAGCAGTTTAGTGTTGCAGTAAATAATTGTTAAAGGAAACGTAAATAATTGTTAAAGGAAATGTATAAATGCATGACTTTGAAAAATATTATGTGTTTTTCTATTACTGTATGTATACCTATGTGCATAAGTGATAATTTAATAATGGAAGTACAAATAACTTCAAACACAATGCAGACTTTAAAACTTTAGAACTCGACCACAAACACTGCCACTGTGAAATGACAAAGGCTCCAAGTCAAATAATCTTTACGCGTTTCGTCCACCTTTATTTGACTTGGAGCCTTTGTCATTTCACAGTGGCAGTGTTTGTGGTAGAGTTCTATAATTTAATAATGATATTTAAAAACAAGAAGTGTAGGGTGCAGATAGTGTTGCAGGAGATGCACTTAGACAAAAATAAATATTTAATACAGATATATTCTACCTAAAACTAATACTGTGAAGCTTAAGAGAATTATTGGAGGAAATAATAAACTTTCAACATGGATGAGTCAGAAAACTGATTTGCAGTAGCAAGACTATATCATGGAACTATACAAGAGATGGAGGGTAGATTTCAGGAAAAAGCATATGAGAATATTTACTATGTGAATTCAGACTGTAAGAATGCTGCTTTTTCGGTGGGTCTTTATGGAGTGAAACCATTTGGTGTAGTCAGCTGGGATTTTATAAGAAGGGCAATAATAATAAAATAATAAGACAGCTTATTGCATTTCCTGATGGAATAATATGGTTTACAAGGAGGATATATGAAGGGTCTGAGGCAAGAATTAAGGTAAGGAGGGATTGTGTCTCGCAATCTGTGTTTGAACAGAGGAACCATGTAAGGATGTCCTGTTTCTCAATAATTTCTTTATATTTTGACATTAACAAAGAAGATAAAGACTTGACAAATTCAAGGATATAACAAGTATGGTAGTCAAGAAAGGTTAGATTTATTTGCACATAATGTTTTATACTTCATAAATCCACAAATGATGCTTTGATGTTGTTCAGGAGCTAAAATAAATATAAAACAAAGGCTATATCAATAACCAGTAAAGTGTGTACCTGCACATAAATTAGTTTAAAATGCCCATACTTACAGGGACATAAGCTGAGGTATTTGTGTGTATGGATTAAAATGGATTTTGTAATGACAGCTAGGAGATTTGTAGAAAGAGACCTGAAAAAAAATGATTTAAAAATTAAGAAAGTGGACGCTGTTGATTTATAGATAAGATGCAACTGATGAAATGTCTTTAGTTCTTTCAGTAAATACATGTTTGAGTGCTTTTATCTACCAGAGGATGAAATATTGGATGATAAAAGATTTTGAAATAATTTATTTGGGAAGGGAAAAGGACAAGAGTTAAGTGGGATAAGTTGATTCTCCTTGCAGATAGAATGAGTTGGTTTAGGGTTACCTGATTTGAAAAGGTACTTCAGAGCTACTCCGTTAAGGATCATATACTTAGCGCAAGCTGAAGGTTATAAATGGAAATAGACTAATTCAAGCCGTTAAGGATAACAGCAACTATACAGAATATTAAATGTAATACTTTCTGCTACCATTAATCTAGCTCAAGAATGGAGAAAGGAGATTTTTGCCAATAGGGATACTTATTTTTTTACCCCCCTAGATGTAGTCAAAAGGAGCTTGGAATTTACTTAAGAAATTGAACCAAGGTATTGAGAGCTAAACTCTGGAGGAAAGGGTAATACGAGGGTGATGAAGCTAAGCAGAAGTTTGGACTGCATGTTAGCAGGGAATGAGAGAAGTATAAGCAAAGAAAAAGATTTTCATGGTTACTAAGTAAAACCAGTTATTGTAGAATTTCTAGTTGAATCTAGAAAAGATGATGCTATTTTTTTATTAGTAGGGCATATAAAATCAGGAGATGATAGACAAGATTGGGGAAAATAATGGAAATGCATTGTACAAAGGATTACCTGTAAGAAATATGATGTTCCAAGTATGCTGCAAAGTCCAGAAGGTTTGTTATTTTTGCATGGAAATATTTGCAAACATATTGTTATACCTCAAGTAGATTTCAGAGGATTTTTCTTCCAGTATCTAGCAAATGTTGGAGACTTGTTAGAGAAGAGAAACGTAAGTGGGAACATGTTTTAGGTGGAATGTAACATGATGACAAATTACAAAAATTCCCTATAGAATACCTTGATGAAACTTTTTGGGTAAGGACAATTGGTTGCAACTAAAGAAATTATTCTTTTGAGCTGGACATATGATCGGAATTGTATAGACATAGTAATACATTAATTAGTTTTTAATGGCTGCCAAAAGTGGTTATTAGAAATAATCATCAAGATCTCAAGAAGCTCTAATTGAAGTGTTGAATTTTGTAAAAGGAGATAAAAATTGAAGGTGGGATCTTTAGAAAGAGAGCAAATGTCATAGAAGTGAATGGAATTTGTGTAACTTTGCATGCAGAATAATGCTGAGGAGGAGGAGTTGGGATTTAAGGAAGGCAGGATTTGAACAGTTTTTGATGTTTGGATGAATGAAGTTTTGAAAAGAAACCATACATATGCTGTTTGATAAGAAAAATGGAAACTTATGAAAGTTTGCTTTTGTCATTAATGTATGTAAAGTCATTTTGCCATTTAAATTGTGGTAATTAAGTCTGCACTAGTATTATTTAACAGTCTTGCAACGCTGTAATGTAACAACAGAATTTGCTAGAATAAGACTGCACTAAAGGAGCTGCATTGGATGTTTATACATTACAAATGATTCAGATGCTGATAAGTGTAATCTGCACTATTTTTATTCCACGCAACCTCTTTCAGACATAAATGTTACTTGGTTCATGTGTGTTGTCCAGAAATAATAAATATCACAAAAAATAAGCATTCCCCTGCATTTTTTATCAAAATTCAGAGGAGCCACATCTGCATGGTTTTAACTTCAGATTTGCATTTAATGATTCACAATTGCTTGGTTTTAATGGGCAACTATATCCTGAACACAATATTCCTTTTCAAAAAGTATATGCATCTCTCTGTAGAAAGGCTCTCATATTTCAGCATATTAAAAACAAAAAGATGGCTTTACCAGTTTTTCTCCTATGTACCATTTCTGCTCTGGTCTGCTTCCTCAATGCAAGACATACTGTGGCTGGATGAAAGTCTCATGATGCATTCCTTTCTTTAGGAATTTGTGTTCCTTGCTGTTGCATCATATTGCCTTATACATTTGAAAGTTTCTTGCCAAAGAAAATATACTTACTAAGATTTATTGCCCCCACCCCCCTTCCCACTTGGATCACAGAATGGTGCACTGACATGATAGCTGTGTTATTTCCATTTTCTGGAGCCATACATTTTCTATCCTTTGTAGTCTTAAGGTAAATAAACCATTAAGAGGAGCTTTACTAATTGGCTGAGCTTTGTAAGCCAGGAAATGTGGGAAGAAAGGGAAGAAGAAAAGACCCGAAACTCACAAAACAATGCAGCTGTAAATGAAAGTGCATGGCTTTTACCCCAGTGGATGTAGAATAACAAAACAAAATCTACTGGTACCTTGTGTGTTTTCAAAATCAAATGATAGGCAAACTGATGTAACAGTAAGAGAGACAAACTTACAAAAGTACCATGAGATCAGGAAGTTTTAACTAGGATAGGAATGTTACAGTGGGGAAGAAACTGCTAACACTTCTTTCTTTTTAATATGGGGATAATTCTGTAGGTAGGAATGTTCAATCTATTTAAGGCAGTGTTTTTAAGGCATAGTAACCTCTTTACAAACTGGTCCTGCACAGTGAGAGAACTTCCAAGTTAGTAAATGTAAATAATCATGGCAGTGATTAAACTAGTAAATTCTCTCATTTTGGCCAGTAAAGCTTTGCTTTTACCATGTAGCTGCAAAAAGTTAAAAGAAACTGCTTCATAAATGCAGCTTTTCCTGTACCCAGAGTACATTTCCCTCCCTGCATAATGAACCCTACATGCCCATGTATAAGAAAGCATAACTTTAGTTTTTACGCCCCTTCTGTGGCATTTGTATGCTATTCAGGTTCCTCATGTTAAGAATAATTGTCATAATTTCTTCAGTTGATTGTCTCATTGGCTGTTATATCATATGGCCTATTACATTTTAAGGTTCTCTGGTCCAGGAAAAGCTGACACTGTAAGGTGCTAATATCCCTTACTACTTTCTCTTGTGGTGGTTTTGTAAATGTATGGAGTCTCTGGGGTCCATATCTGTTACTGTATAATGTCATTTGTAGCTGCTAGCTGTCCTGGTTGACAAGGACCTTAAACACACACAGTCTGTGGGGATTTACAAGCTGTTTCAGTCCTTGATGCCCAAGACCAGCTGAGACTAGAATACTTCACTGTGTGAGTGTGGCGTATTTATCTGAGGACAAATCCTTGCTGATTTGTAGCTTTACAGGAGTTGTAATTTCAGCCATATATTTTGGATTTAACACAATAGCTTATTACAGTGGATGTAAGCAATGACAAAAAAAAAATAAAGCAATGTGTCACTAGAAAAAAAGTTTCCTTTCATTTTGTTAAGTATAAAATTTCTTTTCCATGATATTTCTAAACTCCTCAATCACTTTTTCTGTAGGAAGCCACTGCTGTTACTATTTTTGTGTGTGAGCACTGATTCAGGCCAAGTCTTTTCTTTCTTTCTTTTTTTTTTCTAAGCAGTTGTGTGACCACTGAATTGGAATTGAAAAGAGTCACCCACTTATGAATATAGTGGGGCTTGTTCATCTGCGCAAAAAATAAATAAATAAATAAATAAAAAATAAAAAAAATTATGTGCTTTATTTGCAGCTTTGACAATTTTTTTTTTTATTTATTTATTTTTTTTGTGTGGAAGCTATAGCAAACTGGGATTTAATGAAACTTGTGGAGGGAAGGAAGCCAAAAAAAGCAATCTGCAGAATCTGGAAGTAAATTGTAATTCTGAGTACTGCAATTCTAAGTGAATGGAAAGATAGTGCATGAAAACATAGGGCATTGTACTCTAATTCTTTGGGGAATGTTTTGTGATAAAGCTAAGTCATAGCAAAAGTGAATCACATAATTCTGTCTAGTCAAATATGAACATTTGGATAGAGGGGAAAAAGTAGTAATATCTACTTCTAGTGCTGTAAGAACATGAGTATTGCACAGAATATAGTGAGAAGTGTTTTTACAGTTTCTGGCCATACTGGTTGTGTAAGGATAGTATGGAAGTCTTCATGTAGCCTTTCATTTCTTACTTGTCCTTTGAAGTGACAAGGTAGTAATAGATGAATAAGCAGAGCTACTTGAAATCATTTAGATTGATTCATATACTTTGTTGTAGTAATTTATACAGATCCTTTTTGTGATAGCCAAGTACTTTTTGCAGTGTGGAGGTGACTGCATCTTTGCTTGGTCAAAAATCTGCTGCAGCACAGGGGTGACTTAAAGGCAACACATGTATGTTCCTACTGTGATGAAGATCCTTTGGTGTCATGTGATGCCAGTTAATACTGATCTAGTCTGAATCATTGAAAGATAATAAAGACGTACTTCCTTTTGTGCATTGCTCTGTTATGCATGTGTTATTGTGTTGTTGGAAATCTCTGTAGTAATTTTTTTCTGGTATAATTTCTTTGGAGACTCTTCTGTCTCAAGCTTCCTTCTTCCTGCAACCAAAGCTCTTCTAAAAAGACAAGGTATGTCTTTTTTAAGTAATTATCCCTCACAGCTCTATGAGCTATATTTTTGATAGCCTGTACCTCTCAATATCGATTTGCTAGAAAACAACAGATTTTTTAAGGAGCAGAACAAAAATATGAGGCAAAAATCTGGACAGTTGAGGGGTATGGACCCATGTTTAGCCCATGAAATCTTCTGCTTGTAGTTGTCCACTTTTAAACAACTGCCACTGAATGCTTCTCTTTTTTTTTTGTTACCAGCTTCACAGTGCTGCTATCTGTGAATCAATGTGGTTGAAAAATCGTTTATGAAACTTCTTTTATATAATTAGTCAGAGATTTAATATATTTTCTTGATCAGTTGTTCCCTTTACATTATACTGAGTAAGAATTGCTGTTCAGCTGTGCTTTGTCTTCCGTTTCCTAATTAAAAAAACGGAATGTGTAGAGCACATTTAGTGAATGTCTCTTTGCTGATCTATTTTGCCTGTTAATTTGTTGACTGAAGCATTTAAAGAATTTGTATGATATATACAGTCGGTGATGAGTCTTTAATTTGTGGAAACATTTCTTACTCATGTATTACACCCACACACTGCCACCAACTTTCTCACTTATAATTTATCTTTGAATTTGCTGGCTTAATAACTGTTTTTGAAAAGTATGTAAACAAGAGTGAGATGCTAGTCTTAACCCTCTATAATGTGATCTGTGACTACAAGAAATGTACTCAGCTGAACAGCATGTGTAAATGTACCACTTATGCAACAGTTATGGCTTAAAGATGCATAGTGCGATATCAGATATGTAGAAATTATTTGTAAAGCTATTTTGCAAGGATCTCTCTTTTGCAGTTTTGATCCCTTGGAGAATAAAAAGACCCTATACGGCAAACAACTTTTGTAGTTTAACTACAGTTTTGTAACCTCCACAGAATTGTAAAAGAATTAAACAGACACAGAAGTTACATTTGTGATGGACCTTCATAAAGTCTTAAGATTCGGATAAAAACAGTTACAAGTGTTTTGCTCCTTACCCTCTTACACGAGGTGCAGTACCAGTACAGCTGGCACTGGCTTTAGTTTTCAAAGTTAAAATACATTTTTGTACTCAATTCCTTTTGGCAGAGTTTCACAGAACTGGCTAAATGCTTGCCTCTGCAGATTCTAGTTAGCAGATCTTAATAAGCAAAGCCTAAACATCTTCAAGGTTTTGTGATGGAGTACACTGACATTTCTCTAATCAATATATATATTTTTGTTCAGCATAGCTCAGTTGCTAAAAAAAATGACATTTTGGAGTTTTGTGTTGGTAGCCAGTGCTGTAAAGTAGAGGGATAACCTCCTGAATGTGCCCCATGTGGTCCATGTTTGAAACTATGGCTCTGGTGTCTGAAGTTTTGGCAGTGGAGAATGGATGGATGTGCCCACCCTGGTGGCGAGGAGTGAGGGAAGTGTGCACTGGGGGACACAGAGTAATCAAATTTCCATTACAGTGGATGAAGAAACCCCTATGTAGTGCTGCCAGTGGGTGGGCGAGTAGGCTTGCCAACATTTGGTCCTTGCTGAAGTGAAGAGTGGTTTGACTCTAACTATAAAAATTGCATACCCCACCCACAGGATGTTATGCATGTGAAGGAAAAGGGATAGTAACAGGAGGAAAACATTCCCATAGCAGCTGTGTGATCAGACCCACTATTCCTAGATCTCCTCACAGGCTCCAGTCCTTAGTTGGAGGCAGGCCAGGAGGGGTAGGTGCACCCTGTGATTGAACAGACATACTGGTTCCACTGATGGTCAACTGAGTGAGAGAAAAAAAAACTAAGCTCCGAATACACACACACACTGCATAAAGTCTCTTTCTTTTTTCCAAATGTTCTTGTATAACTAAAATAGAAGTGTACATTCTGGTGGCAGATGAGGGCTACAAAGCCTACCCATTTCCTTGCCTGGGAGTGTGGCAAATGCTTTTATTAAACATGTTTACCCTTAGCTTTTTATAACCTTATAACAGTTAGTTTACTTGTTGCATTAATTTTTTTCACTTTTAATCCATTTTGTTTGCTCTGCAGACTTTACCATTCTTTTAATGAAATAATAAGTCCTTGCCATACAATATGTATTACAAAAATTATCATGTTGTCATTATATTTTTAAGGTACCCTCTTGAATGCACATATATAGTTCCTTGAGGAATTATAGGTTTCTGCTTTTGCTCCCTTCAAGTATATTAATGATATGCCCAGCTATTTATTTCTGATTTGGTAACGGAGTTGGTGGACTGGTCCAAAGACCCTTTTCAACCGCAACCTGAAAGTTCAGAAACAGAAGCAAACATGAATAATCAAGAAGCATATAGTACTTAAGAACAAATGCAAACTCAAATGTTTTAAAAGGTCTTGGACAAACATATGCTTTGTTGCAGATCCTCATGCTTGTTAGTTTTATGTACAAATAAATGTGGCATAGATTCTGGCAGTTAGCTCAGAGGATTAAAAGATGGGAGTTGACAGGAAAACCAGTTATTTATAGGTTCATAGGTATATACTAGGCTAACGACCACTGGAGCCTTTGTAAGCTTAGCCAAAAATCCCAATTGTGTCGTGTATGTTTCTATGCCTTAGAGGTAATTTTAAAGGGTATATGTAAGCTAGGGCAAGATTTACAGGCTGCCTATGTCCATAATAAACCTAGGTGCTAGACCTAGGGTGTATTTCTGATTTCCCATCCACTGGACCAGGTTTTTCTTAAATAGGGTTAGGGAAGCGCTCTGCTTTGTATGGATAGGAAACCTGTTTGAGAGAAGGGGAATTCTCTGAGACCCGTACCTGTCCTCTAACATGTCCTGTTTGTCACAAGCAAATATTAAAACCCTAGATCAAGTAGTTCTGATCCTGTTCATTTTGTTAATATGCAGAAGACCCATTCAAGTGGGATCTAGGGATTCCTTGTATGCCAAACGTAGATCACCCCTCAACAGTTTGTAGGAAACAGAGTATGGAGATAGGGCTTTGAAGTGGTCTGTGTAGGACATACTGTTTATGGCCTTAATTTTTTTTGTGAAGAACCACTGTAGGCATTCCAGTTGTTGCATTTGCCTGGCATAATACAGAAGGGGTCATTGTACTCGATGGGCCTGATGACATATGAGTAAAGTGGAATGATGCCTTCCTTGGGCCTAGATGCTACACCCTTGTTTATAAGTTGAGCAACATAGAATGATATCCTTACAGCCTTAGAGACATGTTAGTCGAAAGCCAGGTTACCATCTACATACATACCCATATTCCTGACTACTGGCTCTACTGTTAGAGGTGTGTTATTGATTTCCTGGTGTGGCTGACTTCCTAAAGGGTACTTACTGTGCAGTTCCCCACATTGAGTTTTAAACCTTGACTTTGGCAGCAGTCATTTGTCTGTGTTAGTGTTTCCAGAGGAAGTTAATGTCTTGGGGACTCTGACTGCTCCTAGTTTGCAATCCTCTGCATGCTTGACCAGCCAGAGGCCCATGTCATTGGCCTTGACTTCTAAGAAGTAGATGCTAAAAAGGATAGGACCCCACACAAAGCCCTGAGGGACTGCACTAGTGACCGGCCTCTTTGTGGAAGTGGTCTCCCCTATCCTAACTTGCTAGGTTCTTTTTGAGAGGCAGCTGGCTAATTCCATGTGTAATATATAGGTTTATGCCTATATCCATGAATTTGTTTACAGTGCCTAAGTGGGCTACTGTATCTAGTGCTTTAGCCACAACAAGGTAGGCAGTGTGCACTGATTTGTCCACATCCATTGCCTTGGTGGCCTTCTCAGTGAAGTTCACAAGGTTTAGTAGCGTGATTCTGCCCTTGATGAATCCAAGCAGGGTTAGATCCAGTTTTTGAAAGTTTGTTTTTATTAATCATTTCTGTGATTCTTTCCATGGCTTTGCATGTAAGACTAGTGCAACTTGTGGGTATGTTGTTCTGGTTGTCTGATGGCCTGTCCTTGTGCAGAGGGACAACCATTGCGGTTCTCCGTTCATGTGGCGCACAGCCTGTCTGGAGGCTCAATTATGTCATGTTTTGGGCTATTTAGGAGGTATCCTGGGATATTATCAGGGTCCATCTTTGTAGTGTTTTTGCCCTTAGAGAGCATTTCTGGGAAATGCTCCCTAGTGAAAGTTGGGGGGGGGGGGTTATTTAATGGCATTTCCTGGGTATGGCCAGGGGAGAGGAGCAGAATTTGTCTGCCAGCAGGTTTTCTAATATCTTCCAGCACCACATAGGCGGCTTTATTTACAGTCAGTTTTGTACACTGCTGTGTGCTGCCTTTAAGGTTTTGGACTTCCCTAAAGAAAGCCTCCCAGGCAAGGAAAACCACAAGGTTGCCTTTACTTCAAGTTTGGCTTTAGTAGACTTAATTTGCTCTCTTAGTTGCTTAGATTGATGACAGTTTTTTTCATGCTGATTGTAGTACTTCCAAATCTTGGCTATAATTGTTTTTTCTTTTGTTGTACAACCTGTTTGTTTGGATTCCAAATTTAGTTCTGGGCTTATTTCTGGTAGGCACTCCTATTTTTTTATCAATTTATTGACAGGATTGTACAGGCTCTCTAAACAGTTCTGCATAGGCAGCGGTGTTCTCAGGGTTCGAGGGCTTGAAATTTTGACAGGTTATCACTTAGTAGTCAGAAATTTGCCTTAGATTCATTTTTAAATGTTACAGGTTAGCCCGGGGTCACAGAACTGATTATTATTACAAAGGAAACCGCTTTGTGGTCTGGCATTATAGAGAAGATGCTACACTGGGAGTAGGGGTCCAAATGGAGAGATTATAAAAATCATTAAGCGAAGGCTAGTAGTATTGATGGAACTGAATTCATCCTCCAGTCTTGGTGAATACCTTCATGAGATGAATCCTAATTTCATAAAATCTCACAAAGATGATACTGATGTATATATAGACTGTGTGCTTTATATAGCATATATCGTGGACAGAAGTAGGGTAAAAAAATAGAAAAGAGATCTGGGTGCATAAGTCCCAGGATAAATTTATGCCCAATCCTGGTATGCACACTGATGTTGGGACTGGAAAAAATGGCAGTGTAGAATCCTCAAGACACAGGAACATTCCTGTAATGGGGTTTGGCCAGGCTCAGGGGGAGGTTGGGCCCCCTTGTTGTAGAAGGTAGTAGTAGACCACAAAAAAACAAAAACTGACAGACCAAAAAAAGAGATGTAAAGATGATAAAGTAGACTTTTCAGGATAAGAAAGACATTATGTATTGTCACTTTTATGCAAGAAGTCCAGAACTTCCAAATAGAAGATATTTTAAAATATTGAGAAAGATGTAGAGGAACTAAAAATACTTGCATAAGAAACTGTCAAGTTTCAAATGCAAATGTGTGCTCATTAATACAACAGAGCCATGAAAAACATTATAGAACAAGAAACTCTGGGCCTTTAGGAAGAAGAAGCAACTGAGAAAGTGTGACAATATAAAGAACAAAATGTAGAGAGCTTTGAAAGGTATAAAAAAAATGAACATGGGAAAGAGAGAGAGAGCCAATATGGTGCAGTATTTATGCAAAGGACAGAGCCAAACTAATTGGTACAGAAAAGCAGCTCCTAAGATATCTGGAGAAATACAAAGACACCCATATATGGAAAATTTCACTATACAAAAAAATAAGACCACAAAGAGGGAACGTAGAATATAAGATTAGTAAACTAGGGGTTAAACTAATAGAAGCTGAAGCTATGTAATACCTGTGAAGTGAAGGATTTAGTGTAGAAGGTCGAACACAGGTTATGCCATAACATGATGGAACATACAAATATTTCAAGCATGGGCATTAATACCCATCTAGCCTGCCAATATGCCAAAATAGTTGTTCCCATAACAAGTGTCCAGGCTGTTCTTAAAAAATAGATATACTACTGCTTGCTTTAATGTAATTTGGTAGTCTAGTCCATGTATCAGCTGCTCTCTCAGGGAACCAATTAGACTTCTTATTCCTATAGAATCGTCTGCATAGGTTGTCTGATGATCTACTACTTTCTGATGACCACAAACACTCCCAGTGGTAGTTGCCTCTAAGTGCCCTATGTACCTGAATAAGGTCTTCTCTTAAATCTCTATATGAGACACTGTACAAGTTCAGATATTTTAGTTTGTCATAATAATTTAACATTTTCACATCCATGGATGTCCTTGGTATATTTCTGCTGTACTCTTTCCAGTTTACTCATGCTTGTTTTCTTATAAGGTTTCCGTATCGTTATTCCATTCTCAAGTTTTGGTCAATTGTAAAACAATGAGTTCATCATTTCTGATTTCTTAGACTATATAAATCTTTATATCATTAACCAATTGATATGGTTAGAAAAACTCAAAGCTGGATCTACCCTTATACCCAGGATCTTAAATGAATCTACAGTTTCAATCACTGTGTGTTGCATTAATTATTCACCTTTCAGTTTGTCTCCCAAATCTCATATTAGTTTTTGATATATTTATCAGCATATTATACTTCTGTGCCCAAACTGTCAATTTAGTGAAATTCTTCTGCAGACATGTCCTATCTGTAACTTGTGTTATCAGTTTACCCAATTTCAGGTAATCTGCATACAGACTGTAGAACACCTCAGATGAAAAAGATCTGAAAGATACAATCTAAACAAGTAAAGACCTTGGACAGAGCCCTGTGGGACACCCTGACTGTCACCAAAAATTTCACCTGTACAATGTTTGCCATTTCCTATCCATCTTATCAAGAGTACATTAATACCTGGTTGTTCTAATTTGTTGATCAGGTATTGTGCATGACCTGTCAATTACTGAAGTTAAATCTATGCAAATTGCATCAGAGCACATTTTTTTTCATTTATCGCTGTTATTATATTGTTAGAGAACATCATGTTACAGGTGATGATAGATCTATTTATCAACATATGCTTGCTGATATATGGATTCAAATCCCACCCTTTCCATTTTTGACAAGTTATCTCATATTACCTTCTCCATTATTTTTCCACAACATGAAAGTAGACTTAAGGGTCTGTATGATTTTTCCTTCTCCCCCTTCCCTTAAAGACAAGTTTAATAAGTGCAAGCTTTCAGTCTTGCAGAATATCCTCGTATTTATGCAGCCTCGTTAAAAATGGATATACTGGCACAGGAAATCTTGCTGAAGTGTTTTCAGGTCATTGACTAATTCTGTCTCCTCCCTGTGCTTTGTTTGGATCCAGTATGCATAGTTCTTTTTCAATATAATCTAATTTGATTTCAGTATCTAAGGTTACCTGGATGTCTTTAGGACGACTTCTCACCCCCTTTGTGGTGCCAAACTGTTTTGTATAAGATTTTGTAAATGTATCTATAATCTGTTGTGTATGGGAATAAAATTTTGAATCTACACACAGTTTATCAGTTTGTATGCCTTTACTCCTTCCACATGTTGTGTATCTATAAAATGGTTTCCCCATTATGCTCAATATAGATATACAGGTATGCTCTGCATAATGGCAGGGATAGGTTCTGTACCATAGAAAGTTGAGCAGCGCGGATGTTAAGTGAACACCCTGCACATTGTGTTGCGCTTCACTAAACATGCTGATTGCATTTATGTTTGCTTGTACAGTATGGACGTAAATGCAGTCTGATGTGCAGAAGGACATTAAGAGGTGCACACCTGTATACATTTTCTTCACATTTTTCTTGATCTTGTCCCACAATATGTTTAATTTGTTTGTCCCCCCCCCCCCCCCAGATTTCAAAGTTGCAGTCTGACCTCTTTTTCCATTTCTTACATTTTTTTATCTCTCACCTTAATCCAGTATCTTGTTGTTATGGTAGTATATCCTCCTGATGTTGTTTGGGTAGATCCTGATGTTAAACTTTAATTTTTGCATTCGAATAATTTTTCTTTCAAAACTTTCCACATTTCTTCTGTAGTTTTTTCACTGAACGCATCACTCCAATTAGTTTTACATTGTGACTATTTTGTTTCCATGTAATCTGTTATTAATCTTCTGCGCATTGTTTAGATTTCAGTTTGGAAGAATTATCTAGGAACAAATTAATCTTTATAACCCCATGATCACTGCACATCAACAGTGGTAAAACTTGACATGAAGAAACATAATTTCTCTAGGAATGCAAACAATGTATAGTGTGCTCTGTTCCCTGTTAGTTTTTTTTTTTTTTTTTTTGCAATTTGAAGCAATTGTAAATAATTTCCATACTGTTGTTGAATCAATATAATTCCTGTTAAGTCCCAGCCACCATTATTCCTCCCAACTGTGTTTCATGCAAGAAATGTATGAATTTCTCTAGGTCGTCAGCACTTGACTTTGGTGGTCTGTACACTCCAACACTTGTTATATATTCCAGGGTTGTCTTTATTGTCACAGTGTAAATCTGTAGTATTGGTGTTCTCACTGAACATGTAATAATCACAGGTCTCATAACTATTTTTAATTCCTATCATAACACCTCCAGCTGATTTTTTGTTAAAATGCCTATTACAGTAAAAACGTTTTATACCCTGACAAAACTGGTTTCCAGTCATTGTTCTTTAATCATGTTTCTTAAACAATAACATCGGTCTTGTGGGAATGTAGCAAATTTAACAATTAAAAAAAGCGTTATTATTAATTTTCCCAGCATGATGCACGACATGTTGCTGTCTGAACCGCTAAATTTTCTACCTGGCAAAAATCCCGCCTTGTGTTTGTCAAAATATTGCAAATTATCTGTTGCAAAAATTTTCTTTCCTACTCTTGACAAGTGCTCTCCATCCTGTTGGGTTTGGATACTCTATGCATTTCCATTTTTTTAAAAACAGGATATTTTTTCACGTAGGTATTTACGTTGACCTGATTCTCCTTTCTGTATGTGATTTATGAAAAATATGTCCTAACACTTGTACAAGCTATGCTATCTCAGAGGGCTGTAAGTTCTTGCCAACAGTCAAGAGTCCTTGTGGATGAGATCATTTGCAGTGATGTGACTAAAAACAGATCCATACTTCCTTGCATTAAGGAGTTCTAAGGCCAGTCTCGCATCCTCAGTTTTTACTGCTGGCAAGCATAACACTATTTGACAACTAGTTCCCAAAATAAAGAGAAACAAGTGGAGCAGGAGACATCTGAAGAAGAAATATGGACATGGGAAAGACAGAGATTTAATATGGTGCAATATTTACGCAAAGGAGAAAGCAAAACGAATCAATACAAAAAGTGAAGACAAAGATATTTGAAAAGAAATGCAGGCAAACACATTCAAGATTGGAAAATTTCACAATACCAAAAAAGTATGAAAATAAAGGGTACATTTAGGAAAGAGGATTAGTAATGGAGAAACTAAAGAAATAGAAACTGAAGTTGTGGATTACCTGTGAAATGACAGATTTGGTGTAGAAAGTCCATCTCTGGTAATGTCACAGCATCATGAAACAATGAGTCCCCAAATTAAGGAGAAACGGGTGGAATGGGAAGTGTCTCATCACTTGCCACATGAATATACTCTGGAGCCTTCAGAAGGAAACCAGTACAAAAATTTAGGTGGAGTTTCACAGCAAGGGAAGGAGCAGGAAACCATGGCAACTTTGACTCTGTCAGTGTTGTGGAGTGATAGGTCAGTAAGTTCTCATATGAAAGAACAATGGATGATGCAGGATGGAGCTGAAGAAAATGTGTCACAGGAAGATGTTCTGAAACTTTTTGTAGAGTTCCTTCAGGAAACAGATAGAGTTATTTGATTTAATGGAGGTGGATAGAGGTGGATAGACATATCAAGATCAATGAAAGAACTAGATCACAGACAGTCAATAAGACCAAAAATGCTAGAAGTCTGATAATAGTATTGAAACTGTGTTCATTTGGTTTAACAGAAATTCGTGTGATATAGCAGATGTAAATAGGATGCATTACTGTGCATCTAAATTAATAACAGATAAAGCCTTGCACAGAGCATTAAGGGAAAGGAAGGGAAAAAATCCATTACCATTGTGGAAATATTGAATAGAGAAACCTATAAAGCAATTTAAGACAAGTGTCACTGTTAGAAGAATATGAAAGAAGGAAGAGGGAACAGGTCAACAAAAATACTTAGACATGATAAAAGCAATGTGCATTTTCACAACAGACCAATATCTATCATACACTTTTACAAATAATAAACTAAAAATATATCTGCACAAGCAGGAAAAAAACTTGGATATGCAGATAAATATGAAGGAAAAGTCAAAATAAGCAATTCATTGACCCAAAAAAGTGTTCTGGAGAATTGGGAAACAAAGAAAAGGAATAGAAACACCACAAAAAAGAAGAAATATACACATTTTGGAGAAATATCTATGAAGACCCTGTAGAACATAGCAAAGATGCTGAATGGATAGAAGAAGTAAAAGAAACGGTAAGAAGTTAAAATGTACAGGATATGAACTGGAATGAAGTAATGGCCAGAAAAAAATGAAACAAAATAAAGAAAAGTTCCTTATTGGATGATGCCAGGCCCAGATGCAGTACCTAATTTCTCACTAAAAGTATTAACATCTTTACACAAAGATTTAACCCTGAGTAAGAAGTACCTTTATGCCCATTCCGAAGAGACACCAAACTGGTTAACAGCAGGAAACATTATACTCCTCCTCTAAGATTGAACCTGCAAGCTATCTTAAGAACTATAGACCAGTAACTTGCCTTCTGATGATGTATAAACTACATACTGGAAATTATGCCAGCAGAATTTGTAGTCATTTAGAAGAAAACTCAATCATGGCATTAAAACAAAAAGGCAACAAAAGAAAGGAATATGGAGCAAAGGATCATTTGCTGTTTAATGGAAAATTGTAAAAAGGAGATGAAGCTAAGTATGGCGTGGATAGATTGCAAAAGAGCATTTGACAAAGGGGAGTGCTTACAGATGCATAAAACAACCCTACATCAATCAGTTACATTACAGTGACCATGAAACATTGTCAAACCACTTTGCAGCTGAGCCATGATAAAGGACAAATTATTATCAGGGATACAAATTCATAGGGGGATATTCCAGGGTGATTCTTTGTAACCTCTGCTCTTTTGACTAGCTAGCCCTTAATCCATTAAACTGTCTGCCTTAACAGATTAGGTCATTGTTACAGTTTGACTCTCAGAAAGCAACAAAGTGAAAAGATTTCTCATCTTTTTTGTGGATGATTTAAAACTGCATAGCTCATCAGATGAGCTAAAAACTGCAAGTGATCAAAACTTTGTCAGGTGATATAAGAAAGTAATTTGGACTAGATAATGTGCAAAAGAACATTTAAAGCAGGAAAGCTGCTTCAATATGAAAATGTCAGTCTAGGACAGGAATTTGATATAAAGGAGCTTGAGCAGGAGGTTGTTTGTAAATATGTGGGAATTGATGAAGCATCGATTTGATAAATCATGAACAAATGCAAACAAAACTCAGTAAGGTATATTTTAGAAGACTAAAATTAATATTGAAAACAGCCCTGACCTCCAAAGAACAGAGTCCAATCTACAAACCACTTTGCTCTTCCTGTTCTAAGTTAGTTTTGGGGTGACTGGCCCCAAAAGGTACTGGATTAATTGGACAGGAAAGCAAGAAAAAATGTTTCACACTTATAAGAATCATGGTATACCAAGATCAACTAATCCTCATTCTGGAGGAGGTATGGGTCTCTCCAGAATTGATTACATGTGTAGATCTGCATTCGTAGGCTGCATACATATCTACTTCTCCTACCAAATCCAGACATAGTGAAAAATTTTAAAACATGAGGAGAACAAGTCTAAGATGACTTCCCTGCTTAATTTAACAGAAGCATATCTGTGTCAGGTGAGAATGGAAATCAAAAAATCATGCAGCGACTGAATGTGCCAAAAAACAAAAGAACATGAGAAGGATCAAATAAGAAGGCAAGAAATATGGAAAAGGCATAAATATAATTGCAAATTCAGAAAACTCCTCAAAGAATCTCATGTTGAATAGTATCTATTGCAGGAATGGTTAAGTACAGATAAATTTAAACCAAAAGATGGAAAGTTAATATTGGTCTCCCAGGATAGTGGACTGCATGCATGTTGCCTTACAAAGTCCATTGAATATTTGGGAGAAATGGACAAATGCAGGTTTCGTAAAACAGAACTGGAAACTGTCGGACATCTTGTTGCTGGGTGTAATACACTAATGGCAGGGGGCCTGTATACTGAAAGGTATAACAATGTGGCAAGACTATTGCATTGGAGATTGTGCAAACATTAGCATACTGAAGCAGCTGAGAAGCATTGGAAACATGAGCCACAAAGCACTATAGCGAATGTTGAAGATTATATCGCATGGAATCCCCCTTTTACCAACAGCTCAAAAAAATAGATGCAAGAAAAACGGATGTAGTAGTCTATGAAAAGAAGCCAAAAGTAGCATTGATCATTGAAGTTGCTACACCCAGTAATTGCAGTGTCTTGCGTACAGAGAGAGAGAGTCATAAAATGCCAGGATTTGTGGTCAGAAATGAAGGAAATATGAAAGGTTACCTGGACAGTTCCAACAGTAGTAGTAGCAATGGGTCTCAGAAAATATAATTTACAGTCACATGTATCAGTACCATATCTAAATATAACTGTATGAATTGCTGGAGGAGTCATTTCTGGGCAAGTTGTGGGTGCAACACTTTTTTGGCTAACATCAAAGATTGAAACAGTACTAATTTCATGAACTTTAATCATACTTTGACTTAGGAATGGAGCCCATTCCTGTCATGGTATTAAAAACCCAAAAGACTTGTAGAAATTTAAACTGGGGTACAATGTTCTGTCATGTTTGTGAGTAACAGGTGGAGTATGTTTTCATTATAGTGGGAGTGTGGACTGTCTGGTTCAAGGTATTTGTGTTTGCCAAATTCAGGAATCCCTGGGCATGTAAATTTGGAGTAGTTGACACACCCCAGTTTTTAGTGGGGTAGTTGAGGTTGCCCTGGAGTGTGGTACTGGGCTTGCTGGAGGCCCTTCCCATTCGATTCAAATACAAGTTATGGATTTCTTGGGTCACTATGACTCATTTCTTGCAGGGATATGATATGGGACTTTGCCTATTTAAATCTGGACATGGATAAGCTGTAGTGCATCATCCTGTTTGACTAGTCGTGAGGTGAGTATGTTATTGGTAGATATTGAGTTAACCTCTACCTTTGGTCCCTGCTTCTGCAGTAGCTAGCCTGTATGTGTGGAAGGCATTGTAGCCCTCACTGCCGGGGCGCACTCTGCAGCTTTAGACCATGTGTCAGTAACTGCACAAATGTACACATTCTTCAAGGTGAGAAGAGTACAGATGGAGTGGAGTTTCTTGTTTAGGCTCATGGCATTAAGCAGGAATGGTTTTGGATTTCCATAGATTAGTTTTGCTGTGTTGGAATGTTTGTCAATTTAGCATTTGCCAAAAAAGAGGCAGTATTGTGGGAACAACGTTTTAACCAATATTCGAAAGTCTAGATGGGCTCATGCAGACCATCCTTGGCAAAGCAATGTGGTCTGTAGACCATATCCTCCCATGCTGGTAAATGTTGTATCCCATTGGAATGACACCAGAAACTAAGCCAATTATTGAAATCCATCATCTTTTGTTCATATTGTAGCATTATCCTTGGTGAAGGTAGAATGCTTTTCAATGCTTGGCACAAGTATACAAAGTCCATTCTGAATTTCAGCATTTCAGGAAACAAGCAGGACAACATTTAGGACAGCAAGCAGAGAAGGACTGTCATGCTAGAGGTAGCATGCTATTTGAAATAGTGAGGTTAACCATTGTCCATAAGCATTTACACTCAGTTTCCTTATGCAAATGTTTGGAGAAGGCCTTTTTGAACTCCATGAGAGATTCCAGTCTCCTAATTCAGGTGAGAGACTGTTCCATAATGCTAGGCCTAGCCGGGAGATGACAGTTTTCTCCAGTTGGTGTTTTATACAGAGGTCTGCTTAATGGGATGGCTTTCCCCTGGTTACTACTTGGGAATAAGATTGCTCTTGGATAGATAGTTTTCATCTGAAAGGTATGCACCATTTAGTATTCGTGAATGAGTACCTAGGGTATAAGTTGGCCTTTCGATGACCAGCATTTGCCTTAGCATTTTAGAAGGTTATAATGGTGAGATTTGCTGTCAGAAAGGAGAGCAGTTGTGCAAATTTTTATTTTCTGTTCTCTGAACTCTTTGGAAATTGTGTTCTGAGTCCAATCTTAAGAAGTCTATTCAATTCAGGGAAAACATTTTTGGCTAGGGAAAAGCAGGCTTAAGAGGAGAGTAAATGGGAGATTCTATACAAGAGTTTAAGCTGAGAAAGTACTATTCTTTTGTCTATATGCCTTGAAAAAGAGAAGGATCAAGGTTAACTCAGATACTTGTATTCAGGAACTAGGAGAATGATGTGGTTATCTGTGATGTTAATAAGAGGTAGATGGAGTTTTTAGGGCTGTTGTAACATAAGGTTGTGGTGTTTTTTATGATTTGATTAGAAAGCGATTACAATCAGCCCTGTTGCATGGCTTAGCGAAAGATTTGTAGTTACTAGCTTATAATAGGATGTCATCTGTATACAGTTAGACAGTCTCATATGTTTTTTGAAGCAAACTGACAATCTGAACTGATTCTCCTGTCACTTTCTTTATAAAAATGAAGTCTCCAAAACTATGCACAATACTTCAGTTAAGGACTTTCCAACCTTTATATAAAAAAGTAACCCTGTGCTTTTACTAGTTATTAAACAAAAATGCAGAGCCAGCAAACCATGACAGAAAGATTTGTTAATATAAAATAAGAACAAAACAGACCGGTTTCGGCTATGAGTTTATCAAGCCTTCATCAGTGTAGTAAATTATAATTGCAACCATTCTCCTTTTATAGTATATCACCACTAGAGACTGAATAAGAGAATTGCTTCCATTAATACATTGCACTAAAAATATTCATGAAGTCCAGGTGGAAATAAAGCAACTAGTTTGATGATCCATTTTTTCTCTGTTCCAGCAATTGTTGCCAACCTGATGTATTATTTCTGTTACCCTGTATCTTATCAATAATTATGAAATTAAAGACTGCGTTATGATGTTTCTCAGTGTGTTTATGTAAAGCATTTGTTGGTTTCTTAACCCCGATGTCACTTAGGTGTTCTGAAATTCTAAATCTAACTGGTCTTGAGGTCTGTCCCACATAGAAAGCAGAACAGCAACAGGTGGCCATATAGATAAGCCAATCTGACTGACAATTTGCAAAGAATGAAATATTGAACACTTGCCCAGTGTTTTTACTAGTAAATTCTCGAGTCTTCAACATCATTTGGACTTTTTACTAGTTAGGCCATTCGTTTGCGTACTAGTGTTACACCAGCTTTCTCTGCCATACTGACACATTGCCTGCATACTCTTAATTCATTTATGACTACTCACAAGGTTTTCCCCATCCATTGAATGTTGCCATTTTCCACCAGTTGCATGCTCCTTTTCTGAGTTTTTGTTCCCCAAATGCATGGATTATTTATTTATTTACTGTTGCTTAAAGCCATCTTTGTAGATCACCATCTCATTTCTTTTCGTCTTAAATGTCAGACTTCTTGAGTAACTTTCAGCCTCAGCCAATTGAAAATACATCTTTGCAGAACAACTTCTCCAATGTGACAGACAGTGAAATAAAATGCTTCAGTTCTGACCTTTGCTGTAGCCCACTAGCCACAGCTCTTTCATCTGAGTAGACTGTTTATCTTCTGTTTATTACCTAAACAATGTGTTTGATACTTTAATTTCCTAATGACTGAATGAAATCCGTTGTAATAGGTTCACTAAACTAGTATGTGGTGCCATGTCAAATGTCTGTTGTAGATAATGCAACCACAACACCCTTTTTACTAGTGTGTGTTTGTTCCTACATGTATATGTGTGCATATTTTGTGTGTGTGTGTGTGTGTGTGTGTGTGTGTGTGTGTGTGTGTGTGTGTGTGTGTGTATATATATATATATATATATATATATATATATATATATGTGTGTGTGTGTGTGCAGAACTATAATATAGTTTGTATATGTGCTCTGATACTGGGAATTTACACACACACACACACCTTCACACTTGTTTTTTTCTTTTAGCTGTGTTGGTACCAACCCCGAGGGTAATTAACTTATTTTTTTTCTCTCGCACACAGTTGCTAAATTCTAATTACACCTCTGCCCTTAGCAGCATAATTCTTTGAGTTTGAATAACTATCATGCTTCAACCCTGCAGCATCACAGTATTTCACACAATAACACAAAATTACATATAAATAAATAACACATAATACAACAAAAGTACTGGCAGAGCTGGATCCAACACTAGGAGACATAGGCAGTCACCTAGGGGCCCGTGGCTGGGGGCCACTCTGGCCAGGAGTCTTCAATATAATAAATATATAAATACTTCTTGACACAGCGATGGCAGTGTCTTCACCTTTAAGGAGGACCATGCTTGCATGCCAGCACAGATGTAAAAACACATTCCACACTTGCATGTGAAATTTAATCTACCTCTTCCATTTATAGAGAAGGTAAGTGTGTACATGTGTATCTAATTTAAACTAGTGGTTCAGTTTGTTTCTGTATATGAGAGAAAGTATATTCGTATGTATGTGTGTACGTAATTTAAACTACCCATTCTGTTCATATGAGTGTTTGTGTATTGTTGTATGAGAGAAGGTGTGTGTGTGTGTGTGTGTGTGTGTGTGTGTGTGTGTGTGTGTGTGTGTGTGTTGCTGTGTGAGAGAGTAGGTGTGTTGCAGTGTGAGAGCAGAGAGAGAAGGTAGGTGTGCGTGAGTGTGAGGCAGAGAGAAGGTAGGTGCGCATGAGGGCAGAGAGAAGGTAGGTGTGTGTGAGTGTGAGGGCAGAGAGAAGGTAGGTGTGCGTGCATGTGAGGGCATAGAGAAGTAGGTGTGCGTGCGTGTGAGGGCAGAGAGAAGTAGGTGTGCATGCTTGTGAGGGCAGAGAGAAGGTAGGTGTGCGTGTGTGTGAGGGCAGAGAGAGAAGGTGTGTGTGTTTTAACATGCCTCTGAACTGTCCAGATATACCCTCATAGTGTTGGTCTGTTTCTCATAATATTTGTGGTTTTCTGGCAACTCGGAGGTTTGAAGTCACTAAAAAATGATACAGATATGAGTTTCAGAATGACATGTACATGAGTTTCAGACTTCATATCCTTCAGAAAAATGCATGCTAGCACAAATCATCTTATTCTAGTGACTTTCTAAGTTAAAAAGAGCAATATTTAAAATCTATTCCTATGTTTTGGCCATTGTATCCCTATTTTAGGCTTTGTCCAGATTTCTTCAACTAAGAAGTTGACCGGTATCATGCCCTAGTTGTGTGTGTCGGGGGGGGGGGGGTTAGGGCAGGTCAGTCAATTAACTTGATCAGGCTTGAGCTGTAATTTGGTTATAGCAGACAAGAGCCTGAATCCTCTATTCCAACTACCAGATTGCTGAAGCAATTGTGAACTTCTATGGAGACAAGAGCCTGAATCATCTGCACCAACCACCAGACTGGTGACGGAATTGTGAGATTGAGATTCAGTACATTTTTAGGTAATTATGAGTTTCAGTACTTTTTCAAAGGATTATGAGTTTCAATGCATTTTCATGAAATTGGGAGTTTCAAGGGAAGAGACGTTTACTGTTGCTCATGCTAAGTCTGTTTTCAGTGTGCAGCTAACATGTTTTATTTTTTTTTCGTTTAACAAATGGCAGTCACTGTTTGTGCTGTAGAATTTGAAAGGAGTGTTAGTAGCATAATTGTCCAACACAATGTTTATGGAGAGCTGATATTGCAGTGCCCTTTCAACTGATTATTTGGTGCATTTTAAGGGGGATAGGGGTTAAGCACTCCTTTGTATGAGATCTCTAGTAACTTACTTTGAACTCGTCAGTAATTCCCAGTTGCAGTATTACTAGCTTACTGTTTTTTTTAATGTAACATAGGCAATTAATTCTTCTAGAGATTCAGTGCCTGCTGCCTGTGATGAAACGCTGAAATGTAAAGTTGCTTGCTAGTAGAGCAACCTCTCAATTACTTGCAGATCTCTTTAGTGTGGAATTATTCAGTGACTTTTACTTCTGCAGAGATTGTTCTTAATGACTGATGTTGGATTGTAATGACAGAAGTTTGAGTGGCCTTTTATAGACATTTTTTGAAATGGGTAATTTTGTCATTATTGGTTCATACATTTTGTTTCAATGCTTATTGGAAGAATGCTAAAAACTAGAAATTTAAAATAGATTGTAACAAGTGGTGCTTTATTATACAAGGAATATAATTTAATACAATCAGGAAGGTAAATCAAAGAACATATACATGTATGCATGCTCCAAAAATGTGTGCAAGGAGTCTATGGTTTGAAAACAGCCCACAGGTAAACTTAATTCTCTGCTGGCCAGAAGCATTTGCTTTGAATGTTGGTTTTAATGCCGTTCCAATGAATGTGAGTTTTAAGGGCATAAAAGTTTACTGCTCATACCAAGTCTGCTTTCACTGTGAGACTGTATTATTTGTTTGACAAATGGCTATCAGTGTTTGTGCTATTTTATTTCAATATCTGTAATCATTGTAGAAGTAAGTAAGAAAACAGTATGCACACTGACAGGTTTTGAACAGTGTGTATGGTAAATGATGATGAGCCAAGTAATGGACCACTGAAGTGGCTGTGGAGGGGGCTGCTGCGAGGGGGGTAGAGGGTTGCTTCAGGAGGGGCTGCTTTGTGCGGGCCCCAATCTATTACCTTGCCTATGGAACTATTTGACCATGATTCGGCTATGAATACAGGAATAGATGTCTGCATTATTTGACACTATACCCATCTCAATGATGAACAGCCGGATATACAGTGGTTTTGTACTTATTTAGATAAAGTAAGCAGCACCAGTCACAATAAAAATGCAAACAAGGTGTGTACCACTATTGCAATCACTGTCAGTGAATGGGATCTGTTTATGTGCTCTTGGATTATTGCCTTCATTCTAATTTATATGGGTTTCTATATGGAAAATAGAAAAGTATATATATTACGTGTTGCTTATATGCATAACTTAGATCTGACGAAGCTCTGACAACAGTGAAAGTGCTCATCTTTTGTTTTTATTTAATAAACCGTGAGCTAAGCAAGCAATACCAACTTGAATCCAGTTTTCTTATTTTTAATAAGAGTGTAAGGAGATCTGTAGCATAGATCTTACATTAGTATGTATGACAACAGTCTATTTTAGTCTGTCATATGTTATCGTTCCTGTATATCTAGATTATCTAATAGACCTATTGCGGTGGTAGTGCTGCGGTAGCGTTGTCGCCTCACAGTAAGACGCTGTCCGGTTCGATTCTCAGCTAGAGTGTCTTCTGCGTGGAGACATGCGTGAATGGGCGTACCTTCGTTGAAGGTTGTGCGTCAGGGCTGGTAACTCGGCACGTAAAAATCAACTACCAATCATTAGCGGACCGGAGTTCCACAGGGGCGACCCCTAACCGGAAAAAGCCGAAAGACAACTCTATTATCTAATCGACCTCCTAGCTTGTCGAACGCTTAAACGTCGACAGCCAAGGGTCGAAAGCTGTGCCCCCCACACCCCCCCCCTTACTAAATATGCCGACTCCGAGATTGCTCTACATTGGGGAAGGGGCAAATTCCCGATAATTGCTAATACAGACCCTGTATTTGTGTGTGTGTGTGTATATATATATATATATATATATATATATATATATATGTATCTATACATATACACACACACACTCATTTATATCTGTATAAATACATGTGTGTGTATGTATGTATGTATATGTGTGTGGGTGTGTGTGTGTGTGTGTATGTATATATATATTTATATATATATATATATATATATATATATATATATATAGATATAGATATATATATATATATATATATATATATATATATATATATATATAGATATATGGAAAAAAATGCCTCCTCCCCAGACTAATCAAATATTAAAGAGGTGTTTTTACAGGAGACAAGCTGCCCTCCAGATGATTATTTATTCCACTGCCAAGACAGCACAGTCCCCATGGAATGGTCATATCCCCAACCTCAGGGGCTGTTCAGTCCTACACAACTATTAAACATTTGCTTTGTTGCACAAACTTTAGTTGATTACCTCCATGTAACCCATATATGGTATGCGGTGCAGTGATTAGCATTGTTGCCTCACCGCAAGAGGTTCTCTGGTTCGATTCTCGACTGGGGTGCCTTCTGTGTGAAGTCTGCATGTCCTCCCTGTGTTCACATGGGTTTCCTCCGGGCGCTCCTGTTTCCTCCCACATTCCAAAGACAACCTTTGGAGCATTTCTCCTTGGGCCTGTGCTGAAAATGGGCTCTGTCCCAGTCAGACTTTCCCAGTAAACAAATGTTAAATAAATAAAAAAATAAAAATATATGAATAGATAAGTATACATATGGATCCCATTCAGAAGAGCAACTTTTCAGAAAGTCTAACTTCATATGGTCGAGACCATATGATTGAATTTCTGAAAAGTCAAAGCTTTTGTATGGAGATTGTAGTACAGTGGGGATTGGGGAATTTTCTCTTTTCCTCACTGTAGTGCGATCTCTCAGTTGTATATATAATATGCAGGGGAAGCAAAGGTGTTTTCAATTCTCTGCAAAAACGTAGACTTTTGTTGTTTTGTGTCATTTGACTTTTCAGATATTCGATCATGTGGTCTCGACCATATGGCATTCGACTTCTAAAAAGTCTGTGTTCTAACAGATCCATATATATGTGTGTCGATATATATGGGTCTAGGTCAGAAGCTCGAGTTTTCGGAAGCTCAAAATTCATATTGTCAAAATAACATGATAGAGTTTCTGAAAACTCTTACTTCATAAAACAACAAAAATGTTCCTGCATATTACATATACCAACTCTGACCTTGCACTACAGTAGGGAAAAAAAGAAGTTGTGTCTGACCATAACGTTCCATCTGTATTGTAGATCTTTGTTCATTCATTACTATTAGGACCTTGGTTCCGTCCTCGGAACCGATTCGGTCGTTTCCAAGCTCGCGCCAGCCAAAAACTCTCAGCTAAGACCTACCCATAATGCCCCTGTCCTAGTTACTCCAGATAGAAGGCTCTGTCTGAGCAAATACCCTAACCAGGAGTTCCTAAAGTCCACCAGGAGTCCAGGCAGGGGAAGGGGGGGGATTAATGGACGAACAAAGATCTACAACACAGATGGAACTTTATGGTAAGACATAACTTCTTTATCTGATGTTGTAATTCTTTGTTCATTAATTACTATTAGGACGGAGTCCCCAGCTACTTGAATCCTGGGTGGCCCTAAGGAAGGATATTCCTGAGCACCATAGAACCAAAAGATGCTCGTCCCCTGGAGGCCAAATCCAATTTGTAATGAGAGATAAAGGTATGAGGTCTTGCCCAAGTGGCTGCTGCACAGATATCATCCATAGAGGCTCTGGGATGAAATGCTACACAAATGGCCATAGATCTGGTAGAATGAGCCTTTATTCTGGAAGGTAAGGATAGCTTATTCTGTTGGTAGATAAAGGTAATGATATTTCTAAGCCAGGAGGATAAAGTTACTTTGGAAACAGGTTTACCCAATCCGATCCTGCAAAGGCCACAAACAATTGATCTGTTTTCCTGAAAGATTTAGTCCTGTCCAAATAACAACGAAGCTGCCGATGCACATTGAGGGTGTGCAAAAGCTACTCCCCTCTATTAGAATGCTGAGGGAAGAAAACCGGCGGGTCAGTAGATTGTTTAATGGAAAATCCAGAAATGACCTTGGGCAAGAAAGAAGGGTCAGTACGAAGGGACACCCTATCCGTGTGGAAAATCAAGTAAGGTCTCTTGACACTCAAGGCCTGCACTTCAGATACTCTTCTCACTGAGGTAAGTGCTACTAAAAGTAAGGTTTTCCATGACAAAAATTTTAAATCACATGAATCAAAGGTCTCGAAAGGAAGACCTGTGAGAGACTGAAGTACCAAAGTCAAGTCCCAGGGTTCTAAAGGAGGCTTGACCAGAGGTTTAACATGTAATACTCCTTTCAGAAAAGTCTTGCATAGGCGGTGTGACATAATCGAAGAATTATCAAGTCCATTATGAAAATTGGCGATAGCTGCTAAATGTACAGTGATCATCGATGCTGAGGCTCCTGCATGTAAGAGTAGTCTGGTATTGTAGGATCTTTTGAATAGGCATATTGAGAGGGTCTAAGTTCAGATCTTTGGCCCAAATAGAGAACCTAGTCCATTTACTAGAATAAACTTTCCTGGTGAAAGGTTTGTGAAGCTAGAAGAATTTCACGAACAGGAGATGGGATGTCAGGCAGCCTAGCAATCATTGGAAGTGGAGGAACCAAGCTGTGAGTTTTAAGACTGTGGAGGTACGGATGAATCAGTTCAGTCCCTGAGGCTGAGATAACCGCTCTTGGGAATGATCCAGGATCCACGGGCTGTGAATCAGATGAGGACATAGAAACGGGAACCATACTTGACTGGGCCATTAGGGGGCAATGAGGGTCACTTTGCTTCTCAACCTCTGAGCTTTCTGGAGAAATTTTGGAATGAGGGGAAATGAGGGAAAGGCATACAGAAGACCCAGGGGCCATTCGTGCATTAGAGCATCCCTCGGTGGTTCCCCCTGAGGGGGAATCAGGGCAGTGTAGCTTCTGCATTTGTAGTTTAGGTGGGAAGCAAACAGATCTCAGCAAGGCTTGCCCCAACGTTGGATGATCCGATCTGATGTTACAGGGTTGAGGTACCACTCGTGAGGCATCAGGATGTTCCTGCTCAGATTGTCTGCAATAAGGTTGGAACTCCCGGGAATGTGCGTTGCTATAAGGAAGTGGTTGGACGCTATCGCCCAGTGCCAAATCTTCATGGCTTCCCGACACACAGGGGTTAAGACCTGGTTCCACCTTGCTTGTTGATGACAACTGACATGTCTGACTGAATTGCAATGGTCCCAGAGGGAAGGGATGCATGGAACGCTTGCAAAGCTATGAGAACTGCCCTCCGTTCCAGAAAATGTATGTGCAAATTGACCTCCATGGGTGACCAGATGCCTTGGACCATGTTTCCCTGGAAATGCCCCCTCCCTAACAGGGAAGCGTCCGTGGTCACCATGGCTGTGGGCTGGGGAAGACAGAATGGACGACACCAAAGATTCGTTTGTGGCTTCATCCAGCATAGCATTTCTTCCTTGCTACGGCTTGTAAGATGTATCATTATGTGGTTGAGTGGGTGAGTTAGAAATGACCCTTGTGCGGAAAGGAGCCACTGCAGGATTCTTATGTGCAGTCTCGCCTGTGGTACTAATGTAATGGCAGCCACCATGGAGCCTAAGAGTTGCAGTACAAGATGTGCTGGTACAGAGATCTGAGGAAGAAGGTCTTGGATTTGGTGTCTTATTTTCAAAATCCTGTGAGGGGGGAGAGAAGCCTGACAGGATGTTGTATCGAAGACCGCTCCAATAAATTCCAGTGTCTTCGTTGGGGACATTTGAGATTTGTCCTTGTTGATTGTAATCCCAAGGTGGAGAGTGAGACCTTGAGTGTAAGAGAGGCTGCGGACTAGGATATTCCTGGTCGGAGTGGTAAGGAGCCAATCGTCTAGATAGGGAAACGCCTGGAATCCTTGTAGTCGAAGAGGAGCTACCACAACTGCCATACATTTGGTGAACACTCGGGGATGTCGAGAGACCGAATGCCAGTGCCCTGAACTGGTAGTGATTGGCTCCCAGCCAGAAGCGGAGAATCCCTCGGGAGCAGTGATCCATCTTTGTGGTAGTACACGTCCTGGAGGTCTAGAAAGCACTTCCAGTTATCCCTCTCTAAGAAGGGAAGAATGGACTGTACCGTGACCATACAAAATTTTTGAGGTTTGATACATTTGTTCAGTAGGCTGAGATCCAGGATTGGTCTCCAGTCTCCTGTCTTTTTTGGCATTAAAGAACCTCAAGTAAAACCCGGATCCTGTCTGGTCTAGTGGGACTGGTTGGATGACTCTTTTTCTTAGCAGCTTTTCTATTTCTAAGGCTGCTAATTCCATCTGATTGGGTGGTACATCGGAGATTCATTTGGCTGGTCTGGGAATTAAATCAAATGGTATTTGGTAGCCTCTGGATATTATTCTCTGCACCCAAACATCGGTAGTAATAAGATGCCAGGCTGGTAGGTGTAGAGAAAAATGATCCCCGACTGCTTCCAGAGGAAAGCATTTGGGCCACTGCTCAGGAGCGCTGGTAGGATCTGCCAGAGAAAAGATTCTCTAGTGCCCTGGTTACGCGGACCCCCTCTACCCCAAAAGGGATGTCTTCCATATGAGTTGCTCCCTCTGCATTACGTCTCATGACGATGCCTGATGCGGCAGCTCGAGTTACCCCCTCGGTGGTGTGAGATACCAAATGTATCGAGGAGTTTGAGATGGATTCAAGGGTAGTTAGCTGCAAAGCAACAGTATCATGCACCTCATCAGGCAGTACCCCCCACCAAAGAGGAAGATATTTCAGAAATTAGGTCTCTTTGGTGGTGAGTAAAGTGTGCCAGATAATTTAGAGACCTAATGGCAAAGGTCGCTGAAGCTTAGGTCCGCTTCCCTAGTCTGTCCATGGTCCGAGACTTCCTATTTGGAGGATTGACAGTGGAACTATCTTCTGCCAGTTCCCTCTTGGTGGCCACCGCCATGACCATAGAATCAACCGTCAACTGCTTGGACCAGTGGGGTTGGTCTTCAGGTGTAGATAAAATTTAGTTTGGCCTCCAGGGACAGGTTCTACATTGTCCAGGGCCTTCCAGGCCCACTGCACAATGAGTTTAACAAGATCATCTGCCGGTGGGGTCACCCAGGAAGTAGATGGCGGGCATGGAAGGCCTACAAGAACACAAGAACACAGATTCCTCAGAAGAAGGGTTAGAAGACTTCCAGTCTCACCGCTGCTTGAGGATTTCGAGAATGTCTCTGAATGAGACGTCGTCTGGGTGAGACTACGGGGACCCTTCCCACTCATCACAATCCGTGTCTTCGGTAATAGATTCCTCCTGGGAATCAAGGTGCTTCCTCTTGCACTGTTTCTTCTGGGGTGGCTCCCCAGTGGGATCTTCTGAGGAGGATTCCGGAGAAGGGGTTCCCTTCAAAGGAGGTTCCTGCGACTCCCGTGCCCGGGGTCCCGACATAGAGGGTTGAGAGAGGTGCATGCTGGGGGGGTGTTCTAATACTGATGTCATTGGTGCTGACTGCGAGCATTCGGCGTGAAAGACCCTCTCCATCACCTGGACAGCAGGCCTGGCCGAGGAGGCATGGGACCCCGGAACCCGGAAGGACAACCTCGGAACCGGTGTCACAACCCACCCTGAGGAGCCCACCTCCAGGTGAGGAGCTCTGAGAGGACTGAAAGCCATCAGAGCTGTGGACATAGACGGTGCCAGCAAAAAAAATAGGCGCCAGGCTAGGTACCAAGGTACGGGTGGTCCAAGCACTGCTCCGAGAGAGCATCTGCTCCACCAGAGCCAATGCAGCAAGGGTGGTCGGTGACAACAGGGGAAAAACTGCTGTCGGAGCCAAGACAAATATGCACCCGAGTGGACATCGGCACCGGGATGTCCGGGATCTGGGTAGAGGCCGAAGAAGGATAAATAGGGGAAGATGTAGTAAAAGATTCCGAGCCAAGAGGGACAGAAGGACAGCTGGAATGGGCAGTCCCCTAGCTACCAGAAGCTGGTCCACAACCCGCACTAGATCTAATTCAGAAAAACTCCTAGTGGATCTAAAGGAGGTTGCTGAACGAGAATCAGGCCTTTCTAGAAAGGGGCTAAACCTCTGCCCTAAAAAAGGGTCATAAATTGGAGAGTATCTTGTCCTTGGCAGTTATTAGAGTTTCAGAGCCGATGGAGCCGAAGAAACTGTCAGCACCATTGCAGGGGATGCTGCTGACGCAGGTACAGTCATTGGAGCCAATGTCAGATCCTAGGATGGCACCAAAGGCAGTTGTGCCGAGGTTGGAACCGAAATAGGGGTGAATATCATGGACGGCACCAAGGAGGAAGATAGTCTGGTGCCAAAGAGATCTGCGCTGAGGGTGCCGGTGAAGCATGGAGCAGACTCTTTTCCATAACTGACGGAGATGCAGGAACCGAGTGACTCCATTTTTCCTTATATTTTTTGGTCTTTGGAGGGGGTGAGACCTCTGACCCAGTTAGAGCCTCCGAAAAAGGTATCTTGATTAAACCTTTTAAAATAAGTTTATTTTTACATTCTGCTAATGTACGATTACTAAAACTAGCACAAATGTCAGTCAGCCTTAATATGATCCATGCCCAAACAGTAGACACAACGAGCATGTGTATCCGAGTTAGGCATCTTACACCCACACTTGTCACACTGTTTAAACTCCAACTTAGCTTTGTCTGACATAGTAAGGCAACAAGGCTATCCTATAGAAAAAACAAATAAGGGAGAGAAAATATAAGAGAATACCAATGATGATATTTAAAAAAAATACCACAAGTGGAAAGGAAGGGCCTGTCAAAGGCAGGAGAGAGGGACAGTATCAATAATGGTAGAAATTAAATTACCAAGGTAAAGGGTAGGGAATAGAATTAAGTTATAGGCAACCATGAGAAAAGGCTAAATTGACTTAAAAATAAACAATTTTGAAGAGAAACCATCTTAAAAATAATTTTCTACTTAGCTTTGAGAGAGATGGCTAGCACTTCTGACTAGGAACACAGCAAACGTGATCTGGAGTAACTAGGAGAGGGGTATTATGGATAGGTCTTAGCTGAGAGTTTTTGGCTGGCACGAGCTTGGAAACAGCTGTATCGGTTCCGAGGATGGATCCAAGATCCTAATAGTAATTAATGAACAAAGATTTACAACATCAAATGGCTAAATTCACCAATCCTCACTGTACCGCAGTCTCCATTCAAAAGCTTAGAAAATATGAATTTTGAGCTTCTGAACAGGATGCATATGTATGTATCGTTATGTTTGTAAAGTTTGTATGTTCATGTGTGTATATGTGTATGTATATATATGTGTGTGTGTGTGTGTGTGTGTGTGTGTGTGTGTGTGTGTGTGTGAGAGAGAGTGTGAGAGTATATATGGGTCTAGTTCTTTTCGCCAAAAGAACATTTCGATGAATTTTATTTCAGCAAGACCAAATCGCCAAAAGCACAAATCACCGAAAACTAATTTTGTTGAGGGGGGTGTGGGGGGTACAGCTCCCCTACATTGGGGGGTGTAGCCCACCATTTAGCTTGCTTTATACTATGCAGTTTCTGTTAAGAGGGGTAAGTAAGTACTTTTTAATCGGACTAGGTGGGGGCTACACCCCACACCCCCCCAAGTATATATTCTAACTCCAGGATCGCACTACAGTGGGGAAAAGGGCATATACACTGCCATTACTATTTTTGGTGAAATGAAATTTGGCTAAATGAGTTTTCAGTGAAATTTGCTTTCTGCAATTTGGTCTTGGTGACATAAAATTTGGCGAAATGTGCTTTCAGCGAAATGAACCACATCTGTGTGTGTGCGTGTGTATTTAAATATTTATATATATATACATACACACACACACCACTCTAGACTCTGTTTTGTGCATCGTTTCCTATTAGTTACCCTTTTGAAAGTAAGAAATAAGAATAATTGTTTTGTTAAGCCATACATGTACACCTGTGCATATGTAACTTAGTCTCTTTTGTAGTCCTTTTCTGGTGAGTAAACTCTAAAGGAAATGGTTTCAATACTTATATTTGCTCCCTGCAGGCAGCAGCCCGTTTGGTAGAAACAGTAAGCACTGCAGACACAAAGTGCCCAACATCAATAGTAATTAAGGGTTTGCTACACAAACCCCTGCCTTTGTGTCTCTCGACAGTATTTCCTTTTTCTGCAGCAGAAGTTCACATATCTCTCTATTCCTCTCTGTGTGTGTGTCTCTCTCTCTCTCTTTTGCCCTGAGTGGATGAATCCATACCCCTATTCATATTAAGAGAGAAAGTATATATAATATCCTATCCCATAATTTCAAAACTGCAGCTCCACACAACTCCCCAAAGCTGTACCATATTTCCCCAGCTCAGACCTGTGGGGATGAACATCATTAGCTAACCACATTCCACTTCTGTATGGACAACAATAACGCACTATTCAGGCATATTAATCTCATTCCTGACCACTTTTTCCATGTTGGTATTTTGGAGGTGGTAGGTATGGACATTAGAGGGGGTGACTGCACCAACAAATTGGATAGGGCTGAAATGCGATGGGAAATTCGTTTGAATGCCACTGTAGCCCCCGGCATTAATGACCACATTTGTATCGAGCCAGAGTTGAAACATAGGGCTACTAAGTTATAGTATTGGTGTTATTATATACCATACTTGTCAAACACTTTGTACTAGTTAAACATTTTATTTATGTATTATGTATTGCTGTTTTAGAATGATTTTTTAGGTTGTATGTTTTTAAAGTTTAATTTGTGTGTTAAGCGGGGGGGGGGGGGGAACGACTGCTTATGGGGACTGCTTATTTAAGGTGCGTCAATGATGTATTACACAGTTCTGAAGAAGTCCTGGATGATGGAAGCGCTTGACTGACTGTTACTACTGAGTCTTTCTTGTTGGGGAATTAAACATTTTTATTTGATACTACCGAGTCTGGTTCTTGGCTACTTGGAGTGATGATTCTAGTTTTTCTTGGTGCATTTTTTCCACTACCTATATACCAGAAATGATCACTACACAAAGGAACTCTACAAAGTCAATAAAAGGTATGAATTGAGTTATTTTGAAAGATTACAGAAATTACAACTTTTTTTCAGTCAAGTATAGCCAAAAGGTAGGGGTTTTAATTAATTTATAAAAGATGCAAGTACATTTTGCATAAGGGAATGCAATAGACCTGACACAGTTAAGCAAGTAAAACCTTTCTGAAATAAAAAAAAAAAAAAAAAAAAAGGGGTTAACTGTCACACATTAAAGACATCCAAATATACATTTTTATGCGCCTCTATATGGACAAGCTGCTTTGGCCTTTGTCCCATGCTTATTTAGCATACTGTATCACAATGCAATGCTGTGCACAGTTGCCTGTGGCATGGACGGTCTTTCTAAGCTCTTCAGTTTGTTTCTAGCTCTAGGACACTTGCTTTCCTCCTAGTACTGAGACAGACTTCGGCTTAGTGCATTCTTGTTTTGAGCTTAGTGTTCTCTGTTATGGTTTGCTGTTTCATTTCTTGCTATCTCATGCTTGAGCTCACTTTCTAGAATGGTTGGCTTAAGCCAATTCATTCAGCCATTTCATGCATTTTGTATTTATTCGTGTGTCTCAATATTCCTGTTATAATGCTCTTTTAGTTCCTTATAGGCTGTACCTTATGTAAAATAGCCTTTAAATCCTCGTGTGTATAGAGGCTCAGGGTTATCTTGCATATTTTTATTTAGGGTGGTATGTTATGTCAGCAGTGTTGATTTTTCTCTCTCCACATTACTGATTGATTATATTATTTTGTTAGTTCTGATTATATTATTTTGTTAGTTCTGCTACATTGGACTTACTATCATTCTAGTTTCCAGATTTCCACACCTTGTGACTATATGTTTGTTCATATCTTCCATGATTTTTGGTCACTTGAAATTGTAGCCTAGTCCCATGAGTTGTCTGTTGCTGACATAGCTAATGAACTTACATCTACAGCGAGAATTTACATTCTTTTTGTATTAGCTTAGCAGTACGCCGGTTATACATATTGTTGTTCCGTGTTCTCTCTGCCTTCTTTAGCGTATCTTCAGGGTTCTATTTTTTTTCCCCCATTTTGTATTCAGGTTGTGGGATGTTTTGATTATGTGTACTTATGTCACTGCTATTATTCTTTATTTCTTTATAGTCTATTTGAGTTTCCCACTAATCATATCTCTCAACTATCCATTATTCACAGCATGCCCCATATTTTGTATCATAATTGTTGTCTGTTACAAGCAAAATTTGTGATATGTGGAAAATTTTTGTGGATTGTAGTCACTAAATGACAAACATTTGAGCTTCTTATTTCATATCCTTCATTTACTTGACCAGGTTCCTAATTATTTAATTTCTGATTCTTGAGCTTTTATAACCCCATAGTTTTAGATTTTTAGGCTAAGAGATCGAGAGCCATTATTCATGGTCAACTGTTTTTCTTTTGTTTTAGATCTGTTTTGCTGTGTAGGCAAGGCTATTTCATTATTGTGAGTATGAGTCTGTGTGTACTGCTCTCATCTCTTTTTCTGGTCAAGTGGTGCTTTTGTGATTTAATTTTATGTTTGCACATTATGATACTTCATTTTTAAGTTAAGTAGAGAAATATTAACCTTTTGTAACTCCTGACTCAGTTTTTCTTTTTCACTTTTAAACCCATAAAGCCAGTTGGGTTTGGTACTTTTCTCCTTTCAAGTTCCAACACCAAGTCACTTTGTTCTTATTTTTGATTTGTGATGCATTTTGATATTGATCTTTCCTTATTTCCATTTGCAAACAATGTTCAGCGAGCCTATTGGATAAGTCAAACATTTATTTATTTATTTACTTTTTATTCTACTTTGCCACATCTTTTTTGGTCAAGGGCAGCCAATCTTATAAATCTGTGAATCAGTTAATTTTTTTGCGCTTGGATATTGTCTGTTCCACTATAATTATTGTAGATCGATGAGTGTATATATGTACCTTTTAAGGTACATAAAGTTTGTTTGTTTAATTTAACTGTTGAGGCTGCCCACTAAAGTGTGCTAGTCTGTGTAACTGATTTATCACTGTTTCTGCATTTTCTGTGTGTTTCTATCAAAAAAAAACAAAAAAAAAATCCTTGTTTTCCCACCTCTCCTCTACTAGTTTAGACCAGTTTACAGGCATTGCTGTATTCTGGGCTGTGGTGTAGTTCCTGTGTTGTCCATTACCTTACTTGGATAGAAGGAAGTTTCTTTGCTCACCAGTGATGGAGAACATCGACGTCTGTGCAGTAACTGAAACCTGGTTCAAGGCTCCTGAGAGCACCCCAGCGCTACCAGGCTATACCTCGTATCATGCTTTTTTGGCCCCAAACCCCGGGCCGAACCACAAAGGGAGGGGGAGTGTCCATATTCATCAAGGACACCCACACCTCCAGGTTAGTAGCAACACATGAAGCATCAGAGACCATACAGGTGCAACTAACCATAGGCAAAACTGCTATACAACTGGTAGCATGTTAGACCACCCTCCCAATCTCAAGAATCCCACTCACATTCATATCCTCCAATGTCTTCAGGAAGGCTATCACAAAATACCATCATACTGGGAGACTTTAACTACCCAAACATAGATTGGGTACATTATTCTAGCCATAATACCCTAGCCCAAAGGTTCCTGGAATTCATAAATTCAAATGCACTGGAACAACTAGTCACCTCTCCCACTAGGGGAGATAATATACTAGACCTGATCATCACAAACATGGGGACAAAATGCTCCACACTGGAAGTATACCCCTCACTAGTGAGATATGACCACAAACTAATCACCCTGGATATACATATCCCACCTCCACCCCCATCACAAAAGACCACAGTGAAAAACTTCTCAAAAGCAGATTTCACTCTTCTTAAGACTGAGATGGTATCCTTTTAAGCCCACTGTGCCAGTGGATACCACATCCCACAATGCCGAATCCTTCACAAATGCTTTCTATGGACATCTCCAAGAATGCATGGATCATGCAATCCCAAATAAATCCAAGTCCCTCTCCACCAAAGGCAAGCGTCCTGTCTGGTGGACCTCAACCATTAACAAATTTTATAACAAAAGAAGGAAGCTACTGCACGTCAGAGCAAAAGCCCATGAAGGGAAGACATCTCTGATCAACATTAGCAGAAAACTACGTTCTCTCATAAAAACATCCAAGGCCAACTTTGAGAGAAAAATCGCTAAGGACACTAAAGATAACCACAAAGCCTTCTTCAGCCATGTTAGAAACCTGGGCAGAAATACTCAGATATGCTCAGAGTTAGTTCACAACAACAAAAAATACACTGAACCCACAGATATTGCCAACATTCTGGCTGACAGGTTCAGTGCAAATTTCTCCCCTCCCTCACCCCCAAAAGAAGAAATACTTATCCCAGCTGAATGTAATCTCCCTGTCATCTCAGATGTTCAAGTGAGAACCGCCCTAAACAAACCTAAAAACACAGCATCAATGTGACCTGACGGTATCCCGAGTTGCGTTTTACGTGAACTCCAAGAGGAGCTAAACCCACACACAAAAATGCTATTTAACCTTAGCCTTACTTCGGGATATGTACCTGAACACTGGCGTACAGCAACAGTGGTCCCACTCCACAAAGAGGGTGCCTCTACAGACCCTGGGAACTACCGCCCCATAAGCTTAACCAGCCTGGTCTGCAAAGCTATGGAAAGAATCATTATGGAACTCATAAACAGAGACATAGGGGACCTACAGACACTTGACCCCACCCAGTTCGGCTTTGTAAAGGGCAGATCCTGCCTTTTGAACCTGGTTGACTTTTTCGAAACAGTCACTAGAGCCATTGATGAGGGCAAAGCAGTCCATACAGCCTACCTGGACTTGGCTAAGGTCTTCGACACAATACCCCGCTCAGGCATCATAGATAAGCTCAACAGCAATACCCCGCTCAGGCATCATAGATAAGCTCAACAGCTTAAATGTAAACCCTTATGTCACTAGATGGGTTGCAAACTGGCTAAAGGACAGAACCCATAAAGTTAAAATCGCTGGAGCAATGTCAAACTCAAAGCCAGTCACAAGTGGTGTCCCACAGGGATCTGTCCTGGGACCCCTCTTGTTCAGCATTTATTTCTCAGATGTTAAAGCAAACATGGGAGGGCTGTGGTTGACAAAGTTTGCAGATGACTGCAAACTAGGCGCCATAGTCGATACACCAGCGGACACATACATCCTACAAAAAGGCCTCACAGAAACGGACAACTGGTGCCGGAGTCACGGCCTTAAACTAAATGCCAAAAAATGTATAGTCATCCCCTTTGGGAAAAAGAAAGTACCCACAAATTATCACATAGACAGCAACCCACTGAGTACGGAAAAAGTAATCTGAGACCTAGGGACCCAAGTCGACAGCGACCTCTCATTTGACACCCACGTTGCCAAAGTGGTTAGAAAAACATTCTACCTTGCACACCTCATCATGAAGGGATTCACATCCAGATCCAAGGATGTCATTGTACCCCTATACTCCTCCCTCATCAGACCCATGATTGAGTACAATGCCCCATTTGGTATGTACCTCACCCGGCATTTGCAACAGCTGGAGAGACCACAAAAGTACCTCACCAAGAGGATCAAGGGTCTCCAACATATGTCTTATTCTGCCAGACTAAAGAAACTTCAGCTCTATTCAGTAGCATACCACCTGCTCAGAGGTGATCTCTGCCTGACGTACAAGGCCATGTCCAATCAGGATCTGATGGACATGCGCCACCTCAAAAAATCCATATCCATCAGTACCACGAGAGCTAAAGACTTAAACCTCGGCACAAGTATGAATAGGACATGCTGGAGGGAGAGATTCATAACGCAGAGGCTTCCCATGCTTTGGAACAAGATCCCAGTTCATATTAGGCAGAGCCCCTCACTGACTCTCTTCAAGAGAAATCTTGATGAGTGGATGGGAGATCGTAAGTTTACACCAGGGGTCACATCTGTGTCACTGCTAGACAGGGGCACAGTAAACTAATTCTATTATATAAGGGGACCTTCATTGTATCACTACTAGACAGAGGCACAGTATTCTAAATTTATTCTGTACATTTTTTGTACCATTTCATGGGGTGGCAAAAGCCACATCACTATGGCTAGGCTTACAAATGCCCCAGGGCAGATACCCTAGTACTATACTATGAAACTGTGAAACTATGAAGAAGCTAGCCAAGGGCTAGCACACGTGTATAAATACTAAGCACATGCGAGCCTGATTGCCATTTTGTAGTAAGCTGTTGAGATGCAAGCATGTATGTATGTAAGGTGTCTCTGTTAACCAATTCATTTATATTTTATGGTACTGCTGTTCACCCTGATGTGTTTTATGTATTAAAGCATCTAAATGGAAATACCCCACCTGCTTGTCATCTGTGTTAGAGAGGGATGAACAACATGGTGTCTGAAAGAACAAGAGGCCAGGATGGAATCCAGATTCTTCAGTTTGAGTTCGAGGGGCACCCGGTTGGAACTGGAGGAATATAAAAGAGTGAATGATCCCTACAGCACGTATAATTCGCAAAACAGGTCAGAAAAGAATTTCAGATATTAAAACTTGCTCAGCACTATTTCTTATTTGCAAAATATGAAATGAGGCATACAGAATGCTCTAAATGATATTCCCATAAGACGATATCTCCGATATTGATAAAATATTCGAATTACTTAGGAAAATGAAATAGTCAGAATTGCATTAAACAATATATCAGGAAATAACCTCATTTTCGCTAAGCACGTATTTTTCATATTGATTAAAGATATCTGAGTTATCATTAGTGTATAAAGTTTTCGCATGTTTGTGCAGCATTACAGTAAAGTTATTTCACAGAATAAAATATAGCCATTACTGAGTATATTTTGCAAGTACAGTATTTCAAATAGTTTTTTGTGCATTTGAATGTTGTTACAAGCTCACAGAACAGTTTGTTCGTACATAATAACAAGGGCTGTATTTTCAGTGTTTGTGCATAATTTGTGGACATGGCAGATGGATTTCGAAAACTCATTGCACTTGTGTGACAGTAATATTGCAGAGAACTGGAGAGTATTTGAGTGAGAGTACAATATTATCATACAGGCTGCACTTTCTGATAAAGAGAACTTTAATTTGTGTATGCACCTGCTGTCTCTTCAGGAGAGAGGGAAAACAATCATATTGTTGTACCGGCTGAGTCAGGGGAGGACCCTGAGTGCTTAAAATGTAAATTTAGAGAAATGTGCAACCCCCAGACAGATGTTATGGAAAGGCACTTACTTTACACAAGGGATCAAAAGCCTGGCAAATTCAGCTTGACAAGAAATCTTCCTTGCTCACTACTTTCAGTACTCCGTTTGGCAGGTACAGATTTTTGAGAATCCCATTTGGGATAAATCCTGCAAGTGAAGTCTTTAGACGTGCAACGGAGCAACCTTTTTGTGGGTATACTTGTGCTATTATAGTAGATGACATACTAGTAGGAGGTAAACATGACAGAAACCTCAGAAAAGTTCTGGAAAGAGCATGTCAAACGAATCTTAAGCTAAATCCACAGAAATGCAAATTCAGCCTACAAAAGGTTACTTATTTTGATCATTTATTTACTGGTACAGGCCTATGACCAGACCCTTCAAAGCAAACGGTCATTCTTGAGATGCCAGTTGCAGACAGTGTTCAAGCCCTGCAACATTTTCTTGGTATGGTTAACTATCTAGGCAAGTTAATTCCAGACTTGAGCCAACTTTCAACACTGCTTAGAGAGCTGACATGTAAAGATGCATCATGGTCTTGGTTAGAGCAGCACCAAAGAGCATTTGATGTCCTGAAATGGAGAATTGCTAGTCTACCAACTCTCTGCTACTGTGATGTTCACAAGCCAGTTACTCTTTCATGTGATGCTTCAAAATTTGGTCTTGGTGCAGTCATTCTACAATAGTGCCAACCTGCTGCCTATGCATCAAGAACTCTTTCTTGATCTGGGCATACTGCATTTCAATTTGGGCAAGTATAAATCTGATGATGTAAATCTTTATTCATTCCTTACTGTTAGGAATTCGGTTCTGTCCTCTGAACTGACATTGCCGTTTCCAAGCTCGCGCCAGCCAAAAACTCTCAGCTAAGACCTTCCCATAATGCCCCTGTCATAGTTACTCCAGATCTCATTTGCCGCGTTCCTCGTCAGATGTGCCCAGCCATCTCTCTCAAAGCTTTAAGTGGATATTTTGTAATTTTTGGTGTAGTTTCTCTTCAAACTTTCTTGTTTTTTAGTCAGTTTAGCCTTTTCTTACTATTGCCTATAACCTATGTCTATTCCCTACCCTTTACCTTTGGTAATTGAATCTCTACCATCGTTGGTACTGTCCCTGTCTCCTACCTTTGGTAGGCCTTTCTTTACCACTTGTGGTATTTTTTAAATACCATTGTCTGTATTCTCTCCCTTTTCTTACCTTCTTGTTGTTTCCTTTAGGATACCCCTTTGTTGCTTGTACTATGTCAGACAAAGTTAAGCTGGGGTTTAAACAGTGTGACAAGTGTGGGGTTAAGATGCCTAACTCTGACGGCCACGCTCTGTGTTTACTGTTTGGGCATGGACCGTATTAAAGCTGATTGTGACATTTGTGCTAATTTTAGCAATCGCACACTAGCAAAGCATAAAAATAAGCTTATTTTGAAAGGTTTAATCAAAACGCCTGTTTTGGAGGCTCTATCTGGGTCTGAGGTCTCACCATCTCCAAATACCAAAAAATACATGGAAAAATTGAGTCACTCGGTCCCGTCATCTCCCATCAGTTATGGAACCAAGTCAGCTCCATGCTTCTCTGGTGCCGGCAGCGCAGACCTCTTCGGCACCAGGCACTGTGTCTTCTCCCTCGGTGCCGTCTCTGATGTTGACTCCTATTTCGGTTCCAGCCTCGGCACCACTGGCTTTGGTGCCGTCTTTGGTTCCGACATTGGCTTCCATGACTATACCTGCTTTGGCACTATCCCCGGCCACTGTGCTGATAGCTTTTTTGGCTTCACAGATTATGACCTCTGCTCCTAAAGTCGAATATCTCCCAAGAACCAGATACTCTCCAACGTACGACCCATTTCTGGGGCATCGCTTTAGCTCCTTTCTTGCAAGACCCGATTCTCCTTCAGCAGCCTCCTTTAGATCCTCCAGGAGTCTCTCTGAATTAGATGTAGTGCTGGTTGTGGACCAGCTTCTGGCAGCTGGGGTTTGCCTACTCCAGCTAGACTTTACGACCCTTTGGCTTGGAATCCTTCACAGCATATTCTCCTGTTTTATCCTCCTCCGGCCTCTACCCAGGCTCTGGAGATCTTGGTACCGATGTCCACCCCAGTGCATACTGTCTCGGCCCTGACTGCGTTTTTAACCTGTCAACACTGACCACTCTTGCTGCATCAGCTCTGTTGGAGCCAGTGGACTCTCGGAGCAGTGCTTGGGCTGTCGGCACCTTGGTACCTAGCCCAGCTCCTATTTGTTTGCTGGTGCTGTCTGTCCATGGCTGCAACGGCTTCCTGTCCTCTCAGAGCTCCTCACCTGGAGGTGGGCTCCTCGGGGCAGGGTGTGACCCCAGGTACAAGGTTATCCTTCTCGATTTCGGGCTCCCATCCCTCCTTGGGCAGGCCTGCTTTCCTGGTCATGGAGAAGGTTCTTGCCTCTGCAAGCTCGCAGTCAGCATCAGACCCCCCCCCCTCCCAGCATGCAGCTGTCCCAACCCCCTACTTTGGGATCTGCAAGACTTCCCTTTGAAAGGAACCCTTTCCAGAAGAAATGGTGCAAGAGGAAGCACGTCGATTCCCCTGAGGAATCTATCACTGAAGACACAGATTGTGATGAGGAAGAAGGGTCCCCATGGTCTCCCCCAGATGACGTCTCATTTGGAGACATTGTTGAAATTCTCAAGCAGCGGGGAGACTGGAAGTCCTCTAACCCTTCTTCTGAGGAATCTGTGTTCTTGCAGTCCTTCCGTGCCTGGCCATCTACTTCCTGAGTGACCCCACTTGCAGATGAGCTTGTTAAGCCCCGGACAACTTAGTTCCTGTCCACCGGAGGCTGGACAAAATTCTATCTACACCTGAAGACCAGCCCCACTGGTCCAAGCAGTTGATGGTTGATTCCATGGTCTTGGCAGTGGCCACCAAGAGGGAACTGGTAGAAGATAGTTCCATTGTCCATCCTCTGAACAGGGAGTCACGGGCCATGGACAGACTAGGGAAGTGGACCTATGCTTCAGTGACCTTTGCCATTCGGTCGCTGAACTATCTGGCACATTTCACTTACCTCCAAAGAGACCTAATCTCTGAAATGTCTTCCTCTTTGGCTGGGGTAATGCTTGATGAGGTGCGTGACACTGTCTGCTCGCGGCTACTTACCCTTGAATCTAGCTCCAACTCCTTGATGTATTTGATATCTCACACCAACGAGGGGTCAGCTCGAACTGCCACATCAGGCATTGTCATGAGATGTAATGCTTGGATGCGGTTGTGTGATTTCGCAGACCCTTTTAAGTCTTCCTTCATCAATGCACCTGTCGACAAATCTGCACTTTTTGGTTCTAAAGTACGAGACACATTAGCACGAAGTGAGAAAGTCTAAAAGACCTTGTCTGCTGTGGGCATACGCTTTTCCACCCCCCAGAGGTCCTACTCCAGGAACCAGAAGGGAGGAAAAATGTGGTGCAGAAAATCCTAAGGATCTTTTCATGACACTAGTGGCGAGCAATCCCCCCAGGGCAGAGGGGGCAACTCATCTGGAAGACTCCCCTTTCAGGTAGAGGGGGTCCACGTAACCAGGGCGCTAGAGATTCCTTCTCCGGCCGACACTACCAGCGCTCCTGAGCAGCGGCCCGATTACTTTCCTTTGGAAGCAGTCGGGGTAGTTTTTTCTGCACCTACGAGCCTGGCAGCTTATTACTACCGATGTTTGGGTGCAGAGAATAATATCCAGAGACTACCAGATACCATTCAGTTTAACTCCCAGACCCACCAAATGAATCCCCGATGTGCCACCCAATCAGAGGGAAGTAGCAGCCTTAGAAATAGAAAAGCTGCTAAGAAAGAGTCATCCAGCCAGTCCCACCAGACCAGAGAGGATCCGTGTTTTATTCGAGGTTCTTTTTAGTGCCAAAAAAGACAGGGAACTGGAGACCGATCCTGGATCTCAGCCTTTTGAAGAAATTTATCAAACCTCAAAAATTCTGGATGGTCATGGTACAGTCCATTCTCCCCTTTCTAGGGGGGGGCAACTAGATGTGCTCTATAGACCTCCAGGCCACATATTACCACTTAAAGATGGATCACCGCCCCCGGTGGTTTCTCCGCTTCTGGCTGGGAGCCAGTCACTACCAGTTAAGTGCACTACTGCCATTCGGTCTCTCGACAGCCCACCCCCCTCCCGAGTGTTCACCAAATGTATGGCAGTTGTAGTAGCACATCTTTGACTACAAGGATTCCAGGTGTTTCCGTATCTGGATGATTGGCTCCTTACCGCCCCGACCAGGAGTCTTCTAACCCGCAGCCTCTCTTACACTCAAGGCCTCGCTCTCCACTTGGGGATTACAATTAACAAGAACAAATCTCAAATGTCCCCAACAAAAACACTGGAATTCATTGGAGCAGTCTTCGACACAACATCCTGTCAAGCTTCCCTCCCTCCTCACAGGCTTTCAGAAATAAGACACCAAATCCAAGCCCTCCTTCCACAGACCTATGTACCAGCATGCCTTGTACTGCAACTCTTAGGCTCCATGGCAGCTGACATTACTTTAGTACCACTGGTGAGGTTGCATATGAGAATACTACAGTGGCTCCTTTCTGCACAATGGTCAATCTTAACTTACCCACTCGACCACATGATACGTCTTACAAACCTTTGCAAGGAAGAAATGCTATGGTGGATGAAGTCACAATCAAATCTTTGGTGTCGACCGTTCTGTCTCCCATGGCCACGGTGACCACGGACGCTTCCTTGTTAGGGTTGAGGGGGCGTTTCCAGGGAAAGGTGGTCCAAGGCACCTGCTCCCCCATGGAGGCCAATTTGCACATAAATGTCCTGGAACTGAGGGAAGTTCATAGGTTCATACAAGGCTATCTGCCCTAGGGCATTTATAAGCCTAGCCAGAGTGTGTTTGGCTTTCGCCACCCATTTTAAATTAATTTTGCTATGCCCTTTTTCGAGGTTAGTATACTGTGCCTCTGTCTAACAGTGACACAGAAGTGATACCCGGAGTAAACCTACGATCTCCCATCCACTCATCAAGATTCCTCTTGAAGAGAGTCAATGAGGGACTCTTGCCTAACCTGGACTGGGATTTTATTCCAGAGTGAAGGGAGCCTCTGGGTTATGAATCTGTCCCTCCAGCCTGTCCTATTTATTTCAGTGCTGAGGTTCAAGTCTCTCAAGCGCGTAGCTCGATGGGATTTGGATTTTCTAAGGTGCAGCATATCCATTAATTCCGGGTTGGACATGGCTTTATACGTCAGGCACAGATTGCCTCTGAGCAAGCGGTATGCCACTGAGTAGAGCTGGAGTTTTTTTAACCGGGCAGCATATGGCATCTGTTTGAGCTCTTTGATCCACTTGGTGAGGTACTTTTGGGGTCTTTCCAGTTGCTGCAGGTGTCTGGTAAGGTGCATCCCAAAAGGGACATTGTACTCAATTATGGGCCTGATGAGGGATGAGTAAAGAGGCACAATGACCTCCCCTGATTTAGATGTGAATCTCTTAATGATTAGGTGGGCTATAAAAATGTTTTTCTAACCACTTTGGCCACGTGGTTGTCAAATGAGAGATTGCTATCAACTTGGGTCCCCAGGTCCCTAATTACTTCTTCTGTACTTAATGGATTACTACCTATGTGGTAATTTGTGGGCACTTTGTTTTTGTCAAAGGGGATGACTATACACTTTTTGACGTTTAGCTTGAGGCCATGGCTCTGGCACCAGTTGTCTGTTTCTGAGGCCCTTTTGGAGGATGCTTGTGTCAGCTGGAGAGTCTATTATGGCGCCCAGTTTGCAGTCATCTGCGAACTTGGTCAGCCACAGTCCTTCCGTGTTGGCCTGTACCTCCAAGAAATATATACCGAACGAGAGGTCCCAGGACTGAGCCTTGTGGGACACACTTGTAACTGGTTTGGAGTCTGACGTGGCTCCAGCAATTCTAACCATGTGGGTTCTGTCCTTGAGCCAGTTTGCAACCCATCTAGTGACATAGGGGTTTATATTTAAGCTGGTGAGCTTATCTATAATGCCTGAGTGGGGTATTGTATTGAAGGCTTTTGTGAGGTCCAGGTAGGCTGTGTGGACCACCCTTGACCAGGTTTAAGAGGCAGGATCTGCCCTTAACAAAGCCGAACTGGGTAGGATCCAGTGTCTGTAGGTCCCCAATATCTTTATTTATGAGGTCCATGATGATCCTTTCCATAGCTTTGCAGACTAAGCTAGTCAGGCTTATGGGGCGATAGTTTCCAGGATCTGTTGATGCACCACCTTTGTGGAGAGGGACCACTGTTGCTGTACGCCACTCTTTGGGTGCATATCCTGTAGTAAGGCTGAGACTGAACAGTAGTTTTAGGTTTGGGTTTAGCTCTTCTTGGAGTTCATGTAGGACGCAGCCCGGGACACCATCTGGTCCCATTGATGCTGTGTTTTTTGCATTGGAGTGGGCGGCTCTTACCTGAGCATCTGAGATGTCAGGGGGGCAGCACTCTGCTGAGATAGATATTTGCCTTTTGGTGGGGAGGGGAGGGGGGGTTTGCGCTGAACCGGTCAGCTAGGATGTTTGCAATGTGGGTTTGGTGTATTTTTTGTCATTTTGGACTAATTCTGAGCATATCTGGGAATTCCCACCCAGGGTCCTAACATAACTAAAGAAAGCCTTGCGATTATCCTTAGTGTCCTGTGCATTTTTTCTCTCTAAGCTGGCCTTAGACAATTTTATGAGTGCCCGTAGTTTTTTGCTAATACTGATCAGAGATGCCTTCCCTTTTTGGGATTTTGCTCTGTCATGTAGTGGCTTCCTCCTTCTATTGTATAGTTTATGGCTGGGGTCCACCAGACAGGATGTCTGCCTTTGGAGGATTGGGTCTTGGTTTTATTTGGGATTGCATGATCCATGCATTCCTGAAGGTGTTCATAGAATGCGTTTATAAAGGATTCTGCGGTCTGGGCCATATTTTCCACAGGCCCGGGGGCTTTGAAGGATTCCACCTCAGTTTTGAGGAGTGTGAAATTTGCTTTAGAGAATTTTTTCACTGTGGTTTTCTGGGCAGGGGGTGGGGTCGGGATGTGAATATCCAGTGAGATTAGTTTATGGTCTGATCTTACCAGTGAGGGATACACTTCTGTTCTGGAGCATAGAGTCCCCATGTTGGTGATGATCAGGTCCAGTATGTTTTCCCCTCTTGTGGGAGTGGTAACAAGTTGTTCCATAGCATTTGAGTGTATAGATTCTACGAACCTTTGGGCTAGGGTGTTGGAGCTAAAGTAATGCTTCCAGTCTACGTTTGGGTAGTTAAAGTCGCCCAATATAATGGTGTTTGGAGAGACCTTCATATTTTCCAGTGTTCTCAGGAAGGCCGAGGTGGGGTTCCTGGGTTTGGGAGGGTGGTCTGTAGCAGGCTATAAACTGGAAGGCAGTTTTACCCACTGTTAGTTGCACATGGATAGTCTCTGATGCTTTGTGCTGTGCCACCAACCTGGAGGTGTGGATATCTTTGACGAATATTGATACTCCCCCTCCTTTTGCGGTTCGGTCCAAGTTTTGAGGCCGAAAAGCATGGTATGAGGTATAACCTGGTAGTGCTGGGTTGCTCTCAGGAGCCTTGAACCAGGTTTCTGTTACTGCACAGATATCTATGTTCTCCATGCTAAGGAGAGTTTTGAGTGCGTGCATCTTGAGGTTTAGACTTCTGGCGTTGAGTAGCATTACTCTTAGTTTCTTATCCCTTGTGATACCTATGGAGGTGGGTTTGTCTTTTGAGCCTTGCCTAAAAAGGCACTATGGGGGTAGCAAGAGCCTTTGCCAATATCCAAAAGCCCAGGGGTGACAGGTGCAAGCCGTCCCTAGCGAAGCATCGTGGCTTGTCGAGCATGTCATCCCAGGCTGACAGGCTTTGGATCCCCTTTGAATGACACCAATACTTAAGCCAATTGTTGAAATTGATCATCTTGTCTTCATATTGTGGCATCATTCTTGGTGAGGGTAAGATGCTACTCAAGGTCAGGGTCATACCAGCCTGGGCTACATGCTCAGAGAGCTCCTGTATGTCTCTTTTCATGTAGTCCAGGGAGGTACTTCTCAGGTCATTCACACCAGCATGGACAGTGACTGAGTCATATTTGTACTTGCCTTGGAGTGACCTGAGTGCTTGTGTTATGTGGCGGATCCTAGCACCTGACAGGCAGCTCACCGTGACCTTTTCCTTGTTCAGCCTGGTGAGCGGGATGTCAGTGTGCCTGACGATAGTCACCTATTACAAGTGTATCAGGTGTGTTGTTTAGCCTTAAGGGCTGTGACTGTTCGGCACACTGGCTTTGTGAGCTATGTGTTGCACGTGTTTTGTTTTGGGGTAGCGGTTGCTTGGGTGTCTGCTTTGGAGGTCTCTGCTGCTTAGGCAGATTTTTATTTAGAGCCTCAGTATGTTTTGTGTGTTTATGTGTTTGGTTTGCTGTCGTGGTAGGTCTATGTGAGACTGGAATTGTAGTGAGTGTGGTTTCCTTCTCCTCCTGACTGGTTACACCAGTACTGAGTTGAGGGAGCTTAGCCTCCAGTTTGGCTATATGGTTGCATCTTTCACATGTGTTGGAATTTGTTGGGAGGAGGAGAGGGTTGTCTGTGTACATGAGGCAGTTGTAACATTGCCTCAAGATTCCCAGATTCACCAGCTGGACCGGAGAGGAGATTGACAACTGACCTTTGGACATGCTAGAATAGTATTGGGAATTCCTTTATAATTGAAAAAAAGGGCCAATGGGGAACACGGTACTCAAGGAGAGTTTGTGAGGGTGTAGTGCTTTTAAATTTTTAGTGCTGACTTCTATAATTGCTTTAGTGAGCAAGTGCCAGGTAACTTAAATGCAATGTGTTACAGGTAACTTAAATGCAAAAACGACAAACAGTAACTTTCTTTCAAGTGAAACAAGGAAATAAGTACAGTAAGTAATGCAGATATCACTAGGGATCCACAGAAGTGTTGAAAAGCCGCATTTTAGGTGGAATTAGCAAGCAAACAAACAACAAGCATACAAAGCTAGATTCAGCAAGCCTGGATCTAGTCTATGCTACAGCAAACAAGGTGTACCAATTTCAGTAAGAAACAGTTCAAATATGCAGGCACTATAAGCCTTTAACCAGAAATTCCCAGCTCAGAAGGGCAGAGTCCAGCCTCTCCTCCCACAAGAGTGCGGACCACAAACCTTCTTAATGTAAAATAACTGGCCTGAAGCCCAAATGCTTAAACCAGAACTAATACACTTTTAGAATAACAGACACTGAGCCCTCAATCAGCAGTTCCCAACTTAGAAGGATAAGCTACCTGTCCTGCCACCACAGTGCAGGCAACAAACCTTCCTAATGTAAAACAACTGGTCTGAAGCCCAAGTGCTTAATCCAAAAGACTTAGAATGATAGCTACACTTTAATCAAGTTACTACCAAGCAGTAATAAATACAATTGAATACTTTAAAGAATGCCTGGATTAGTGCTCAAGTTATACAAACAAAGCTAGGTTCAGCAGGCCTGGATCTAGTCTATGCTACAGCAAACAAGGTGTACCAATTTCAGTAAGATGCAGTTCAGATATGCAGGCACTATAAGCCTTTAACCAGAAATTCCCAGCTCAGAAGGGCAGAGTCCAGCCTCTCCTCCCACAAGAGTGCAGACCACGAACCCTCTTAATATAAAATAACTGGCCTGAAGCCCAAGTGCTTAAACCAGAATTAATACACTTTTAGAATAACAGACACCGAGCCCTCAATCAGCAGTTCCCAACTTAGAAGGATGTAAGCTTACCTGTTCTGCCACTACAGTGCAGACCACAAACCTTCTTAATGTAAAACAACTGGTCTGAAGCCCAAGTGCTTAAACTAAACGGCTTAGAATGAGTTACACCAAGCAATAATAAATACAATTGAGTACTTTTAAGATGACGCAAAAGCAAAATAAAATAGGAAGAAACACAAATACAGTAAAAGCATATACATTTTTTTTTTTTTGTTAAGTGGAAAGAGAGAAAGGAGTAGCAGAAACTAAGCTGACTGGCCTTCTCAAATGTTCTCCCTGTACTGGGTAGAATGAGGTAATGACACTAGACTGGGAGGAGGGTCCCAGATCAAATTTACACTAGGGGCGGGTAACTGCAAAGCCACCATCTATAAAAACACTATATCAACAGAGAGGGAGGGTGGGAAACAAACTGCAGAAATGTTTCTCACCGCTGAAAAGCAGCAGTGAGCCTTTAAATGAAAGTTTTAAATGGCTAAAGGAGCCTCTAGAAAAAAAGAGTTAACTGCAACAAGTTATCAGAAACAAACAACCCAACAGATGCTTAATAAAAGTGGACAATTTCCAGTTAATACCTCACACACAGTGAAACTAGCTAGAAAAATACACAGTACACAAAGTGCTATAAATAACAAAGAAATAAAGAACAAAATAAACAAAAAACAGGATACTTAATGTTATATATTATAGCTCCGAGTTTCCTCGGTGTCCTTCCTTCGATCAATTCAGTGTGAAATGGTTCTCTCAGCATTGCAAGCGTTCCATACATCCATACCTTCTGGGACCATTGCAGTTCAGTCGGACAACATGTCAGTCATCTGGTATATCAACAAGGAAGGTGGAACCAGGTCTTACCCCCTGTGTCGGGAAGCCATGAGGATTTGGCACTGGACAATAGCTTCCAACTGCTTTCTTATAGCAACGCACATACCCGGGAGTTCCAACGTTATAGAGGACAATCTGAGCAGGAACATCGTGATGCCTCATGAGTGGTTCCTCAGTCCTGTAATAGCGGATCAGATTTTCCTCCGCTGGGGCAAGCCTTGCTGCAATCTGCTTGCTTGCTTCCCCCCTAAACAACAAATGCAGAAGCTACTTTGCCCTGATCCCCCTCAGGGGGAACCCCCGAGGGACGTTCTAATGGACAATTGGCCCCCGGGTCTGCTGTATGCCTTTCCTCCATTTCCCCTCATCCCGAAATTCCTCCAGAAAGCTCAAAGGTTGAGAAGCAAAGTGATCCTCATTGCCCCTTATTGGTCCCATCAGGTCTGGTTCCCGTTCCTATGGCCTCATCTGATTCACAGCCTGTGGATCCTGGATCGTTCCAAAGGTCTGTTATCTCATCCTCCGGGACTGATTCATCCCAGTCTCCACAGTCTCAAGCTCACAGCTTGGTTCCTCCTCTCCCAATGATTGCCAGGCTGCCTGACATCTCATCTCCTGTTCGTGAAATTCTTCTGGCTTCACACAAACCTTCCACCAGGAAAGTTTATTCTAGTAAATGGACTAGGTTTTCTATTTGAGATCATTACTTAGATCCTTTCTCTATGCCTGTTCAAAAGATCTTACAATACCTGATGACTCTTCTACATGCAGGAGCCTCAGCATTGACAATCACTGTACATTTAGCAGCTATTGCCAATTTTCATAATGGATTTGATAATCCTTCAGTTTTTTTCACACCACCTGTGCAAGACCTTTTTGAAAGGAGTATTGCACGTTAAATCTCCTGTCAAGCCCCCCATAGAACACTGGGACTTGACCTTGGTACTTCAATCTCTCACAGGTCTTCCTTTTGAGCCTTTTGGTTCATGTGATATAAAGTTTTTGTCATGGAAGACTCTACTTCTAGTATTACTTACCTCTTTACCTCAGCGAGAAATGTATCTGAGCTGCAGTCCTTGAGTGTCAGTAGAACTTACTTGAACTTCCACAGGGATAGGGTGTCCCTTCGTACTGACCCTTCTTTCTTGCCCAAGGTCATTTCTGGATTTTTCATTAACCAATCTATTGACCGGCCGGTTTTCTTTCCTCAACATTCTAACAGTGGGGAGTACATTGTGCACACCCTTGATGTGTATCAGCAGCTTCATTGTTATTTGGACAGGACTAAATCTTTCAGGAAAACCGATCAGTTGTTTGTGGCCTTTGCAGGACCTAGATTGGGCAAACCTGTTTCTGAAGTGACTTTATCCTCCTGGCATAGAAACATCATTACCTTTATCTACCAACAGAATAAGCTATACTTACCTTCCAGAATAAAGGCTCATTCTACTAGATCAATGGCTACTTCTGTAGCTTTTCATTCCAGAGCCTCTATGGATGATATCTGCGCAGCAGCCACTTGGGCAAGACCTTGTACCTTTATCTCTCATTACAAATTGGATTTGGCCTCCAGGAGACTAGCATATTTTGGTTCTACGGTGCTCCGGTATATTCTTCCTTAGGGCCACCCAGGACTCGAGTAGCTGGGGACTCTGTCCTAACAGTAAGGAATGAATAAAGATTTACAACATCAGATTAATAAGTTATGTCTTACCATAGCGTTACATCTGTGTTGTAGATCTTTGTTCACTCATTACTTCCTGCACTCCTTCCCCCTGCCTGGACTCCTGGTGGACTTTATGAACTCCTGGTTAGGGTAATTGCTCAGACAGAGCCTCCTACTTTTTCTGTTACTATCTCTATTTTTATAGGGGCGGGCAAACTCTATCTACAGTAACTATGAGAGGGGCATTATGGGTAGGTCTTAGCTGAGAGTTTTTGAGCTTGGAAACAGCAAGTCCTAACAGTAATGAATGAATAAAGATCTACAACACAGATGGAACGTTATGGTAAGACATAACTTCTTTTTTCACTCTCATCTACAAGAAAGGGAAACTTCTTTATCTTGCTGATACATTGTCCAGATCGCCCAGAAACACCACTGAACAGCATGAGAATGAGACCCTTGATTTTTGAAGTCATGGAAGTGAGAAATTTTTCTTCCTCATATCTTGATGAGCTGAGAGATCACACAGCCAAAGATCCAGTTTTACAGAAGCTCAACCACTTTATTAATCAAGGATGGCCATGAATGCAGTCTAGTTTACCTCAAGAAGTGCAACCTTATTTTCCATACAGAGGTGAGATTTTGTCTGTTATCATTATGAAAAGTCCGAAAGTAATTGTTTCAAAAGTCCTTGCAACCAGAGTACATTGCTCTCTTGCATCGTGGTCACCCAGGAACAGACTCTACCTAAAGAAGGCGAGAGGGTTAGTATTTTGGCCTTCTATATCTCAAGACATTGAGAGAGTACTTTTATGTTATGTTGTGTGTGTAATAGTACTAACACACACCAACAGAAGGAACCACTTCAGCTAAACCAGATTCCTGAACTACCTTGGTCAACAGTAGCCACTGACAATTTTGAGTGGAATGGTCAACATTAGTGGGTGTTAGTAGACTCTTACTGCAATTGGTTTGACATTACTAAGATGAAACATCATTTCACAGTCCTTGGTAGTCCGCACAAACTTATTTCTGACAATTTCACACAGTTTACAAGCCAACAGTTTTAAAGGTTTGCTGAAGAATGGGACTTTATCATGTCACAAGTAGCCTAAGTACCTGCAGTCACATGGTTTGGCAGAACGTGCAGTTCAAAGTTTAAAATATTTACTAGAGAAGTCAAAACGAGACAATAATGATATTTTCCTGGATCTCTTGAATTTCAGAAATATTCCTCATGATGAACATCTTTGTTCACCTGCTCAAAGACTTCTGTCAAGACAAAACCAGAACCCCATTACCAGTCAGTAATCAATTGTTGGTTCCATTTGTCAAGAACATGTCAGTGAAAAACAATCTTTTGAAGAAGCATTTAAACCAGAAGTCCTACTAAGATAAGACCAGCAAACTGCTCAATCCATTATGAGAAGAAGTGGTAAGGATGCATACGTCCAGAGGTTGTGATCGGATTGGTGTCCTGAAAAGTATTTGGCCAGAGCCGAGATTGTACATTGTGGAATCACAAGGAGCAGACTTTGGGCAGAATCAGAAACATTTGAGACAGGTGTCCGAGCCTATATCACAGCATATAGCCTGTGAGAAAGACTCTTGATCTCAGCGTGAGTTGTCTGGTGTTCCAATTCTAGAGGAAGTTCCAGAGAATATTCCCTTTCCTGTGATGAATCCAGAAGTTCCTGATAGTTGTTCACTGAAGACTGTCCCTGTTGCTAAATTCGGTCCAGATTGTTAAGTTACGAGATTTGGTCGTATTTCCAGACCATGTAACAGATACAGGGCAACTTGGACATGAACGTTGTGTTTTGTTTCTAATGTCTGTAGTAATGCATGTCTAACGCTAATATTGTTTTTACAAAGGGCAATCTTTTTAAGAGCAAGGATGTAGATCAAGGTGTGTGTATGTACCTGTAAGAAGCTATCCAAGGGCTTGACAAGTGTATAAATACTGAGCACGTACGAGCCTGACTGCTATTTTGTAGTAAGCTGTTAAGATGTAAGTATGCATGTATGTTAAGGTCTGTCTGTTAACCAGTTCATTTATATTTTATGATACTTCTGTCCATCCTTATGTGTGTTTATGTATTAAGGGATCTAAATGAAATATCCCACCTGCTTGTTATCTATGTTAGAGAGGGATGAGCGACAGTTATGAGCCATTTCTGCTTGAAGATAACACCATCTGACTGTTTACATCATTTTACACTCCCAATTAATTCCCTAACTCTGCCTTTCAATGTTATGTAGCATTGTGAAAGTTTCATTTACTTTCTGTTGTGCTGTGTTAATCCTTTGTTGCACCAGTATATTTCCCATAAACTCCATTGCCTTTCTTACAGGTTCTTGTTTCTGAACAAAACTCAACTTCTGCCATTCAGCTTCATCTTTTCCAATTTACTTAAAACAAATGCCTAACTTGTTTCTTCAAAGTAAGATTTCACTTTGAAAACTCGTCATTTTCTGCTATTTTAAAAGCATAACTTGAAATTATTAGGAGCCAAACTTGGGCACAACACGTTACCATTGAAAAAAAATGCTTCCACTCTGCACAGCTTGTAACATGTCACCTCTAAGGTTCTTTTATCTGGTGATATTGACCTCCACACTAGTTCTGACACTTTATATTCATATTAATTTGTTTGTCACCCGTAAGGTTGCTGCACCTCCTTTTCTACTGCTTATCCTGCAATAACATACCCCAACTTTGGTAAACTCAATTAAAAAAATAGTGAAGTCTGGCTAAATTAAAATGATCTTGACATTATGATAGTTTCTGAAACCTCCTAAAAACCTAGCTTTACTGTTTACAGATGTTATAGACCAAGCAATAGACTAGGAGAACAGGTTTTATTAATAATGAAAAATAAAATCAGCTTAATTTTTCTTTCATTAGGTTTTCATATACACACCGAGTGACTTGTGTAATAGCACAGAAAGTGTGCTTGTATAGATATTCTGTATAGATGCCTTGTGTCGTGTAAGTACTGTCCTTAATAGTATACAAGCAGCTGTAATACGGCCATCAAGTATACAAGCAAGGTATCTTTTTGCTGTCATTACAAGTTATAGACCAGTACATATCTGTTAAAGATGATTCCTAGTTTCCCTGATAATATGGACACTTTTTTTATTTATTTAACATTTGTTTACTGGGAAAGTCCGACTTGGAACAAAGTCAGTTTTCAGTGGAGGCCCAAGGAGAAACACTCCAGACACGTCTTTGTTAAGTGGGAGGAAACCGGAGCACCCAGAGGAAATGCACATGGACGCAGGGAGGACATGCAGACCCTGCACAGAAGGCACCCCAGCCGAGAATCGAACTGGAGAACCTCTTGCTCTGAGGTGACAATCCACCACTGCACCGCTGCGCTGTCCACTTAAAAAGAGATCCTTCATCTAAAGGACTGTTTCTTCATATAAAGGACTCTACTCACAAAGTGTGTATTCATCATTGTATACAGCTGTTGGCAGCCCCAGCCAGTTTGATTCTGTTCTTCTAGCTACCTTGCCATATTTGTGAGTAATCTGAAGGTCAGCTGCTCAACCATTTCTAATTAGGATCTAGGAGCTCTCTGGCTTTGACTGTACAAAGAAATGGCCGCAATCTATGGCACAGCATGCTGCAGCTTTTTTGATTTTATCACACCCAATTACACAGCAGCATAGGAGCATATTGGGCAAGTGATCACTGGGGCCATAAAATGCCTAGGTTATATACACCTTTAACCAAGCCCTTTTCAAGCACTTAATAGTGCCCACCTCTCAAATTGAGCATAGTTGCACATGATAATCTTGGCACACATTTGTATGTACCCATCCAGTTCTCAAGACTAACTGTAATGGTAGCCAAAGTAGCATTTTGTTTGACGTGTAGTAGTAACTTATTCCATAGGCTAGGAATATATTGAGTTAGGAACCTCTCTCCAGCTAGTCTTGTGTATTCATTGGTGTAGATTTAGGGCCTTAAGTCTGGGTGATTGTAGGGCCACTGGTTTTGTAAAGAAATAACAGATTAATTTGAGTCCTGAAAGACCCAGTTGTAAAAGCAAGACACAGGTCACCTTGCAGCAACCTGTAGCCTAATGATATAATGAGAGACATGCTAACCTGTTAGAGTATAAAAAAGATTTAAGACCTTTAATTTTCTTGGTTAGATATCTTTGGGACCTTTCCAATTGAGCGATATGCCTGTATTTATACATACCAAAGTGAGCACTGTATTCAGTGTTTGGTCTTGTCAGGGAAGATTCCATGGTAGAATAACTTTTTAGATCTTGAAGATACTCCCTTGGAAATCAGCTGTGCCAGGTAGAAGGATTTCCTGACTGTGGTGGAAACCTGATGATTGAAGACTGATAAGTAAGATGGGTCTGTAGAAGGACCACTATTTTGTGTATTTGATGCAATGCGATTGTTGTTCAGGCACCAGGAACAAACCCTGGAGATGGGCTGAGGTTGAGCAGTTGACAACGCATGCTTGGCACTGATGATGATGATGCAGCTTGGTATATTGTCAGGTCCCATGGAAGTATTCTTCTCCAACCACATTTCCATCCAAAGTAAGTGATAGTATATTTACTGTTTTACCTAATCCCATTAGTCTGTGGAAATGGACCAGCTTTCCATGCTTTTGTCCCTTCCTATTAGGATCGCTTCTTACCAGAGAATCGTCCTTTGTTCATACTTGACATATTTACCAATCTCTTTTTCTCTCTCTAGATATAAGCCCACACTTGTATTTTCTAAATTTTTCGAATTTGTTCTGTCCTGCTCTCATTGTGTGTGTGTACGTACGCACACACGCAAGAGAGTTTTACATGCACACTGTGTATATATTTCTCTAGTTTCTCCCTTAGTCACTGCTTAGATGACTGCATGCAAAGTTTCATAGTATAGTAGCCACTTGGACAGGATTCTCAACATTTTACCCTTAAATCTCGTATGTGTTATCTGATGGATAGTTTTAGTAATCGTGCTTTTTGTGGTTTGAAAATCAAGCCATATTCCTAAATCATACCACATTTATGGCCAGACATTTTCAGAGAAGCCGTCTAAGCTACTGACTGTTTACTTGTCTTAACTTGGTAACGTTACTACTAGCTCTTTTAATTTACATCTTTATTAATATCTTTGTGTTTGTTACATGCTAAAAAGTTAAGTCAGCTTTCTGCTGTGTATTACCGCAGCTACCTTTCTGCAATATGGTGGTACAAAATGATCCTTGGTGGAAAATATATAATAGCAGTCAAGCCTTGCTCCACATCATTTTATTGACGTGAGGAATCACACCAGTTCGCCTATTGCCAAGATCGTGAAACAGTACTTCATTCAATTGCAGAAAGCATCATTGTTCACCTGAAATAATTTTGGTCTGTATATAACATTTCTTGTTCTCAGGCAAATCTGTAGCCCTAAATATTAGTTTCTGTCCTTAGGCCTTCATTGAAAATGGGTCACAAGTCCATTCATATAAGGAGCTGCCCCAAAACACTCCTTTATTCTTTGGTACTTTTACCCTCCGATCCCAGTATGACTCATAAATGTTCACTTTTGTTTAACATATGCCCAGTTAGCACTGCATAATTTTCTCACCTTCTGTCGTGGCTCGAACTTTAGTCCCTTTCAGAAGGCATTATCCTTCCGTAGTCTTTATAGGTTTCAGTCATATTTATCTCATAGCTGGACATGGGTCTAATCACTGGATGCATTCTGGGAGGGAATTTTATATTTTCTTGCACAAAGTAGAATGTCTGACAAACTGACCAGCTTTAGACCACTTGCTTTATTCTGCCCTTTCTGAAGATTCTTGAAAAATATCAATTTCTAGTTAGTTAATTTCCTGAAGACCTTTCATTTCTTTTTGTTTACTCTTGTTATGACTTCATACCCACTTATCGGTTCTTAGCTGTTTAATTTTCTGAATACCTCTAACTAGCTTGCTTATTCAGGTATAATTCACACAGTTAGTAAATGCATATTGCCTTCCTGACAGCCACTAACTGCATCAGAATCACAGTTTGGTTCATTTTTATTTTTGGCTGTGTTCAATGCATTCAGCACTGTAAAACACATTGCTGTGCAAGTTAGAGTACGGATTTTAGCTCCTTCTCTGTGATGTATTATATTTGTGTCACTGACAGAATTTGAGCAACTCAATGGGATCTTATCTTTCGCCTTCTATTTCTTGGTGTCCATCAGGATGTCCTGAGACATCAGTAGTGTCAGTTCTCTTATGTCATTCTGCATGTGGTTTATTGAGCTTCATATCTTGCTTCAGGCATTGCCAAGTCAAGAGGCAGTCTCTACAATGGGTATTTAAGTGGCATGAGAAATGGGCTGCAGTTGGTTTTGTTTTTTTCTTTATTGAGACTAAAACATCCAGTCTCTGCTCTTCTTTGTCTTTTTCCAGGGTGTCTGCATTTCCCATCATATCTGTATGGATTCCAACATATGAGGTGGTAGTCACTGCAAAAATTCAGTCTTGCCATTTACCATACCCTAAAATTTGGCTTGGGTGCCAAATCTGTTGCATGAAAGCAAATCATAAACTTGTTCTGCTGTACGGGGTCCTTGCTTGCTCTGTGAAAGAAGAATAAAACCTATGCAGTGACAATGCTGTTTCCTTGCTCTTCTCTGCATTTTTCAACTCTTCACTGATCAACCTGCAGGAATCGTTTTGCTGGAGCAGTGTACAACTAAACTGCAAGATTTACCATTAACTCTTTACATTCATTGTGAGCCACTCATACTCTCTTGATCTATTAGCACTTCAGAACTGTCTTTCCATGTTCCATCTTGATTGTACATGTTTTCCACATTCTCCTAAATGTCCATCGTATGCTCTTGTCGTATACCCTACTCCAACACTGAGATCTTCTAATGTTGTGTTCCAAGTTTCTAAATCAGATAACTGGAACAGCATCTATTTTCTTCACTATCACAACTGGTATTATAAACCAGTCCCCATACAATGCTGGATATTTAATCGTCTTTTGAGTAGTTGCACTGTCTATTTCTTGAGCCAACTTGGTACATCTGGTGTTTCGAGACATTTATGCATACAGATGTTTATCGGTATTGTTTATCGGTATTGTTGTGTTGGTATTTACATGTGAACATATGGGCTTTGCTAGTATAAGAGGCTCTCTGGCCTTATGAGTTCAACTGAGTGTTGTAGATATCCTTTGTGGAAGTTGTCCGTCCTCTGTTTCAGCCTTCCTTCTGGTCCAAGCACACCTGAAACACTTCCTTTTGCCTATTCTTTAGGACTTCTTTTAGCATTGTGTTGTTCAGGACTGTACTGCTTTTGTTGCAATATGGTATTTCTTTGTCATTCTTAATTTATTTCTCTTTATAGCTGCCAACCTTATCTCCCTACCTTTTCCACCTTTTTGTTTCATTACACCCTTCCCACTTGACCTCTTTCCATGTAGTGAATTCATTTTATATCATCACTTTTACTATTCCAATGATTAGACAGCAGACAATATAATTATCTTCTTGTATCCTAGATCCACCAAAACCTCTCCATTTTGATAAGTACATTGCACACTTTCAGCCTAAGTTTTCTTTTTCTGTATAGTCAGTCCGTCTGGATGCTGCTTCATCTGAGACCTTTTCAGTGTCCTGTAGAGTGGAAGTATAGATCTGATGTCAATCTTCACTTAATCCTTGACTGTGGATTCGGTTCCATAACTCGGAACCGACTTGGACTTTATTCCAGCTCGCGCCTTTCAAAAACTCTCGAACTTAGCTTTACCCATAATGCTCTTATGATCACCTCAGATTTCGTTTGCCGCTTTTAATGCCCAAAGTGTTTTCCTGTCAGCTCTCGAGTGAATTCTATTATTTGAACTGTACGTCTCCTTTTATTTTTTAAACACTTTCAGTGTTTTCTTAATACCATCGTTGGTAACCCCTTTACTTTCACTTTCTATCTACCTTTACGGTAATCTTTCAGTAAGATTGTTTGTACTTTTTCTGTTTAACTCTCCTTTACCACTAAAATAAACCTTCTGTACCATTGTTGGTACGTTTCTTTCTGCTTAACTCTATACATATATTTAAAAAAAAAAAAAACTTGCAGCTTGCTTTCCTGTTCTTTTGTGTTTGTGTGTGTGTGCCTTCTAATGTGGCAGACAAAGGTAGAGGGACTTCTGGCATCTTTTGAAGCCAGAAGTGAGATAGAAAGTTGCCTTATTCTGATGGGCACTCTCCTTGTGTCTGCTACATGGGCCTGGTGCATCTTCAAGATGACAGTGCTATTTGTCACACCTTCAGTCACCGGGCCTTTGTGGAAAGAAAAAATAAGTTAATTCTAAAGGGACTTATAAAATCTGATTTTGACCAGTAGATGTGAAGGATCAAAGAAAAGGCGCTGTTTGTTTCCGACAATTTTGGTGGCACCACCTGCTAAGCTGATTAAAACTTCCCGGGTTCCTGTGGTTTCCTCAGAACCAAAAGGGGAATTGATTGAAAGTTCAGTGCTGGCTAGTGCACCAACTATGTTGACACCTACAATTATCTAGACACAGTACCTTCGGTGACTCCTCCATCCTCAGTTCCATCTGCTTCGGAATCTAAGGAATTTTCTTTTAAAGATAGGCCCTAAACAAGATGCTCCCCATCTGTAGATCCTTTTATAGACCGACCTCCAAGTCCTGTCTTGGAAAGACCTAGAACCCGTCGGTCTCTTTGGTCCATTTCCACCAAGAGCCTTACAGAGTCTGATGTTATGAAGCTGGTACACCTGCTCCTGGTGGCAAGTGGGTTAACTACTTCATTGGCCCCTAGCCTCCCTAGCTGTGTAACCTTCCCTGTCTCTTCACCAGTTTTTGTTCTTCCTCTGACTCCAACTGAGCCTTCGGAGTTCCTGGTTTTGACTGTATCTTTGCCAGCTAGAACCTCATCTCTGGCACCAGTTACTACCCTGAGCTCTTTGGTTCTGTTTGATCCGGAGACCTTTCATGGTCAAAGCTTCACTGTCAATTCTGGGGAGAATGGATCCACTCCAGTGTTGTCGGAGCCATCCATACTCCTTGGGGCTTTGGCACATGTAAGCTCGAGTCCGGCTTTGGCTTCAGGGGCAGCTTCCTTAATGCAGGGTGGGACCATGGTTCTGAGGGAGTCTCTCTGTTCCAGGCTCCCTTTCCTCTATAGAGGCCTGCTTTCCAGACCATGGAGGGGGCCTTGTCCTCTGTGGGCTCACAGACTATACCACATTTGTAGGGCCAACATCCCAGTCCTTCTTGCCCAGTGCTACCACCAGCCTCTGACCTGGGACAGCAGGCACAGAAACCTCAGGATTCAACCGTGGTGGATATGTCCTCTCCAGACAACTCCCTGGCCAGTCCCGACAAGATGGTGCCCCTGAAGAGAAAGTGGAAGAAGCACTTGGACTCCCCTGAAGAGTCTTGCACAGAAGATACTAATTTTGGTGAAGAGGAAGGTTCCCCAAGGTCATCCCTGGAAGATGTCTCATTTGGAGACATATTGTTAGAGATTCTGAAGCATAGGGTGGCTGGACTTCCCAACAGCCTTCTTCAGAGGAATCTGTGTACCTGCAAGCATTTTGTGCCTGACTATCAACTTCTTGGATCTCTCAGCCCGCTGACGATCTGATTAAACTGTTTGTGCAGCGGGGTTGGAAGATACCCGATTCCATTGAACCAATCCCAAAGAAACTGGACAGCATTTTGTCAGCTCCTGAGGATCACCAACATTGGGCTAAAGGGATACCAGTAGATGCCATGGTGGTTGCAGCAGCCACAAAAAAGAACTTGCTGGTGAAAGTCCAACTATTCATCTTCCTAACAAAGAGTCTAATATGATGGATAGATTCGGGAAGCATGTATACGCTTCGACCTTTGCACTTGGGTCCTTGAATTTCATGGCACATTTTATGAGACTACAAAGAGACCTGATAAAGGAGTTATCAGATATTCTGACAGGAGCTGTAGCTGAGGGAGTGCAGGATAAAGTAACTTCTCAGCTGGCAACCCTTGGATCCATGAGTAATTCGTCCATGAGGCTCATTTCACACACAACCAAAGGAATGACTAGGGCAGCGGGTTCTGGCATAGACATGAGGAGACATGCCTGGATGCACTTAAGTGAGTTTACAGAGCCATTCCAAACCTATAAACTTGACGATTGGATGGGAGAAAGGAAATTCACCCCGGGGATCACGTCAGTCACCCTGCTAGACAGGGGTCCAGGAAGTAAATAGTGTGGGAAGAACTAGCCAGGGAATTGTTATGGCTAGGCTTGTACACTCCCTAGGGCCGAAAGCCTAGTACCAACCTATGAACCTTTAACCATTCAAATCTTCTTTTGTCAGTGCTTGTTTGATGGATGTCTCATTTTGTCCCCAAAGTTAGAGACCCTTGTCAGATGTGAGGAGGATGGAAAGACCCTTTCTGTAGTGGGTGTATCCTTTTCCACTCCTCAACGGTCTTACTCCAGGAATCAGGGGAGTGGGAAGCTATGGTTCAAAAAGTCCCAAGGAACTTTCTGGGACTCACGTGGCAACTTCTCTCCCCGGGGCAGAGGAAGGAGTTATAATGGAAGACGCTGTCCATGAGGCAGAGGTGGCCCACAGAATCGGGGTTCCAGGAATTCATTCCCTGGTAACTCCTATCAGCGTTCCTGAATGAAAGCAAGATTGTCTTCCTCTGGAGGCAGTCAGGGGGCATTTACCCTTGCACCTATCTGCCTGACTAGATATAACAGCAGACAGTTGGGTGCAAAGGATTCTAACCAGAGATTACAATATCCCATTTTCAAAACAACCCAGATGGCCAAAAAGGAATCCTAGATATTACACCCAGTTTCAGGGATGCTGCAGTCTTAGAATTTCAAGAACTGCTCAACAAGTCATCCAAGCAGTCCCACCAGACCAAATAGGATCCGGAGGTTACTCAAGACTCTTTTTAGTGCCAAACAAAACAGAGGACTGGAGACCAATTTTGGATCTCAATGTGTTGAACAAATCAGTTCAGCAAACCAAATTCCGGATGGTTATGGTTCAGTCTATACTTCCGTTCTTAGGAAAAGATGATTGGATGTGCTCAGTAGATTTTCATGATGTGTATTATCACACAAAAATGGAGAAGCACTCCAGAAGATTCCTGCGCTTCTGGCTGGGTGACTGTCATTATCAGTTCAGAGCCCTGCCCATTGGTCCTACCACAGCCCCCAGGGTGTTAACCAAATGCATGGCAGTGGTAGCGGCTCACTTCAGACTGCAAGGATTCTGCGTGTTTCCATACCTAGATGACTGGCTTATTACCGCACCCACCAGGCATTTAATGTTTCAGGCAAGGAACTACTTTCTTCAAACTTGCTCCTTTGGGGGATCACTGTAAACTAAGAAAAATCCAATCTAGAGCTAACACAGCAGTTAGAATTTATAGGAGCAGTACTAAACACAAGCACCAGTATCATGCCTCTTCCCCCAGAAAGACTTCAGAGAATAAAATCACAAGTCAGCCAGGTTATTCTCACCCTGGCGAGATTTCACATGTGAATCCTACAATGGCTCTTGGTGTCATAATGGTCTTAATTGAATCAGCCAATGTCCCATCAGGTACTGATCACCAGTCTATGCAAGAAAGACCTGAGTTGGTGGCTTCACTACAAAGAAATTTTGTCAGGCCAACCCTTTGTCCCTTCTCAACCCCAAGCCATAGTGACCACAGATGTGTCCCAGATAGGGTAGGGGGCATTATGTGGGAAAGACGGTCCAAGGCACTTGGTTCCAGCTGGAGGCCAATTTGCACATCAGTGTTTTAGAGATAAGAGCAGTGCTCTTAGTGTTGCAAGCATTCCAAGAAACCCTCCCCTTGCGAACGATTGCAATTCAAACAGACAACTTGTCAGTGGTCTTTTATATCAGTAAGCAAGGGGGAACCAAACTCGCACTCTTTGTCGAGAAGCACTCAGGGTATGGCAATGAACAATTTAATCTGACCGGTTTCTAATTGCAACACACATGCTGGGGAGCTCCAACGTGATTATAAACAAATTGAGCAGAGCCATCCTAATGCCTCACGAGTGGTCTCTCAATCCTGTGGAGATGGAAAGGCTATTCCATCATTGAGGCCAACCCTGCTGTGATCTCTTTGCATCCCCTCTGAACAACAAGTGCATCAGCTACTTTCCCATACTTCCCCCATCGGGGGACTCACCGAAAGATGCTGTGCTTCACGACTGACCCTGTGGTCTACTGTGTGCCTTTCCACCAGTGCCTCTTATTTACCAGTTTCTGAAGAAAGCCAGCACGTCAAAGAGCAGAGTAAATCTCATTGCCCCATTCTGGCTTCAACAAATATGTTTTCCCTTTCTTTAACCTCACCTAATTTGGAAACCTTGGACCCTGGTTCCAACTCCAGACCTCTTGTCCCATCCAGAGGGACTCGTTCATCTGAATCTTCAAAATCACAAGCTCACTGCATGGCTTCTCCAGTTCCAGTGATTGCCAGGCATAGCAGTCTCTCAGCCCCAGTCCAACGAATCATTCTAGCTTCCCATAAACCTCAACTAGAAGACTATATAACAGCAAATGGCAAAAATTTTCAAAATGGGCTACAGAGAATAACTTCGACCCATTTTCTGCACCAGTTAAGGTCTTAGAATTCTTAGCATCACTTTTCGATGTGGGAGCGTCCTCGACTGTCCAAGTACATCTGGCTGCAATTTCTAACTTTCATGATGGTTTAAATGATGCAGCTCTAATGTCCCACTAACTTTTATAAAGCTTTTCTGAAAGGGACCTTTAATGCTCAGACCCCCATATAAGGATCCTTCTTCACCTTGGGACTTGAATCTGGTGTTACAGTCCTTAGTACATATCTTGGAAAACCTTATTTCTGATTGCAATTACTTCTGCCAGGAGAATTTCAGAACTACAAGCCTTATCTTGCAAGCCTCCTTACCTAACCTTCCATAAAGACAGGGTGTCCTTGTGAACTAATCCATCCTTTCTGCTAAGAATAGTTTCTGAGACAAATATCAACCAGACGATGCAGCTTTCTGTATTTTTTCCCAGTTTTTCAAACCGAGGTGAATATTGACTACATTTACTAGATGTTCATAGACCATTACATTTCTACCTTCACAGAACAAAACAGTTCAGAAAATCTGACCAGTGGTTTCTTCAGCTACTTTGGGTAAACCAGTCACTAAGGTTACTCTGGCTAAATGGCCTAAAGATTGTATAACCTTCATTTTATAGAAAAAGGAAAGTACAACTACTAGGACCTGTAAAGGCACATTCTACAAGAGCAATAGCCACTCCTGCAGTTTTTCATTCAAGAGCTTCTGGAGATGATATCTGTGCAGCAGCTACTTGAGCATCTCCGCATACCTTTGTTACTCATTACAAGCTGGATCCGGTCTCTGGGGGATGAGCATCATTTGGTTCAATGGTGCTCAGGAATATAGTTCTGTGAGACCTCCCAAGAACTGGGTAGCTGGGGATTCTCTCCCACATTCAAGGATTAAGTGAAGATTGACAACATCAGATAAAGAAGTTGTGTCTTACCATAACGTTCTATCTGTGTTGTTGATTTTTACTTCTCTTTGACATTTCCATGCATGTTCCCCTTGCCTTTCAGGCTTCTTGCTGGAACGGATCTTTCCTAGTGGATTGGATTCTCCTTTTATGAATGCAGATATGGTCTCTGATCTGTAACTTCCTGTCTTTCACTGTCTAGTGTAAAACTCGATCTGAGGTAATCCTGAGAGGAGCATTATGGGTAAAGCTAAGCGCAAGAGTTTTTAGGAGTGAGCTGGAATAACGGCAGAGTCATTGTCGAGTTACTGAACCGAACCCACAGACAGAGATAACTGAAGATCGACAACACATAAGGAACGTTAAGGTAAGACATAACTTATTTTTTTTCCTTCTGTCTAGAATCCTGTGTACTCCAGCATTCTGTTGGCTTTAAATGAGTCACCCTTTTGGGCTATTATGATTTTCTCTTATGCATTTTGATTTGTTGTTTTCCTACAGGCACCTCCATGGTCACATGTTTTTCCTGAATTCTCTTGCATTTTTGTTTGCGTTGAATGTGAACATCCAGTTATCTGGCCAGCCAACAAGTCATTCAGTATGTGGTATCCAGGACTATTGCACCAGTCTTGCTACTATCTTGAGCGGGTTGATTTTGCTGTCAAACAACCATGACGTAAATATTTCAAATATGGCATATCCTGATATTCAATGGCATAAATCTTCCATTTACTGCTTGCTTCTGTCAAAAGTATGGTTAGCTATTCACTTCAGTATTTTGGAGCTCACCCCATGTCAGCTGACATTTCTCCAGCCCCCTGTGAGGTGTCCTATCAGAATCCGAGTAAAACTTAAACTTATTAGTATTGTTCCACTATGATACTGGCTGAATCCTAGTCAGAATCCTAATAGTGATGTGTGTGTAAATATGCATGTGTATATGTTTGTCTGTGTGTGTGCATAGATATATACACACCCACACATCTCTCTCTCTCTCTCTCTATATATATATATATATATATATATATATATATATATATTTATATATTTATATATATTTTTATATATATATATATATATATATATATATATATATATATGTATATATATGTGTGTGTGTGTGTCTCCCTATCACATCAAGTTTTCACAAACTCGATTTTGAAAACCCGAAACATTTGGCCTCTGGAGATTTACCCATTTTCCCCACTGTAGTGCAGTCTCTGAGTTGGTATATATAATTTATAGGTGGTGTAAAAGTGTAAAAAAGGTAGTTTTTTTAAAGTTCGTTTTCAGAAACTCTATCTTGACCATATGACTTTCAAGTTTCTGAAAACTCTATCTTCTAACATAGACCCATATATTTATTTATAGATAGATAGATACACTGCCTCCTTGCTGTTTTATAAATATCATAGAACGTTTATTTCTATTCTTTTGAGCATTTAAATGAAGCTAAATAACCATACTTCATACTTGTGATGCTTTAGGAAATGTATTATTTTCAGACACAGTTGATCATTTAACTAATAACGTCAGAGGAATAATTCATGTTACTCACAAGTTGTCTTACTAAAGTAGATTGATGTGAAAATACGTTAACAGTTCCGTCAATATGAATTTTCACTTCTAAGCACAGTGGCCTTGATAATGTGCAAAGAAAATACAGGTATGTGTCACCATCATTAACATGGAAATAGTACGCTTTCTGATTGTGTTCCGAAGAGAGGACATGTGCATGGAAAAGAGCTGAAAATGGATCCCTCAGGCATCCCAGTCTCACAACAGTTTGATGATTTAATACCACTGAGTACAATCTGCTTTCCTTTTGACAGTCCGTCATTCTTTCAGCCATTGTACTGCAGGACCAGAAGATGGTAAAATCTTGTAACTAGGCAATTAGTGTGTTGCACTTTCATGTTGATGAGGATTCTACTGGAATTAGTTGTCTTTAGAAAAGTTTTTGTCTGCTGTACAATTTCTCATTTGCGATTAACAGGGCAGCTTCAGTTTTCCACTACAGCTGAAACACAGGATGCTTTAACTGAGGCTAGATTTATTAGAGGGCTGGGCTTAATTGCAGATATTGTTATCCTAACATAATGCTTAAACATGTGGCAATTAAAATTTTGTTTTTCAGTGTATCCCTTTATTGTAAGCAGGTCCTACTATATTGCTTTCTGCCGAGAGTAGTGAGTGTATTATGTATATAGTAAAGCAAATTACAGTTGAATAATTTTGCATTTATAATTTGGCAAGCTGTAAGTGGTATAATTTAAGTAACTTTGCTGTTTTGATAAAATAATGTTTATGGTACCCAACAGAATTGAAAAATACATATACGCAAAGCAGGTTGTCAAGTCCTGCAGTATGATAAAGTACTCCTAATCATAACCTTTGTGGAAATCATGTGAAACACATTTGCTTTCCTGTAGTGTGACAGGGGCTCTAAAGAGATGAAATAGTATATCAGAAAGGGCCAGTGAAAAGCTTCTATAAATACTATTCAGCCAGAATGGACTGTTTTTCATAAAGTGTTTGCTTAAATTTAAAGCTTGCTGAGTCCCACTAGCGAGTTTTATTAAGACACTGAATGTAACACATTCCGTGTTTGGTTGCTCCTTAGTTGTCTTTTCTTTTTGTGGCAGTGTGTCTCTGCAGACATTTAGGACATTGCCTCAACAACTGCATAGGTTCATAGGGAGGTACTAGGCTGTTGGCCCTAGGGCCTATATAAGCCTAGCTAAAAAGGTACCCTAGCTTTCGCCACCCAAGAAAATTATTTTCCTGTGCCCCTGTCGAGCAGAGCCACAGAAGTGATCCCTGGGGTGAATTTCCTATTTCCCATCCAATCATCAAGATTTTTCTTGAAGAGTGCTAATGAGGAGCTTTGTTTGCTATAGATAGTTAGTTTGTTCCAGAGTATGGGAAGTCTCTGGGACAGGAATCTCTCCCTCCAGCATGTTCTGTTTTTTGTGGTGACAAGGTTTAGGTCCCTAGAGCATGTAGCTCAGAGGGATTGAGATTTCTTTAAGTGGAGCATGTTCAACAGCTCTGGGTTTGACATAGCTTTGTATGTTAGGCAGAGATGACCTCTGAATAGGCGATATGCGATGGAGTAAAGCTGAAGTTTTTTGAGGCAGTCTATGTAGAGTATCTGTTTGAGGCTGGTAATCCTCTTTGCGAGGTATTTCTGCTGCCTTTCCAGTTGTTGTAGATGTCTTGTGAGGTACATACCAAAAGGGGCATTGTACTCTATTTTTTTCTTTCGGCTTTTCCCCAGTAAGGGGTCATCACAGCGGAACTCTGGTCCGCTAATGATTGGCAGTAGATTTTTACGAAATGCCGAGGTGCCAGCTCAATGTCCAACCTTCAACGAAGGCACGCCCATTTACGCACGCTTGTCTTTCGAACGCTACCCAACCACGGGGAGGACATGCTGACTCCACACAGAAGGCACTCCCAAGCCTAGCCGAGAATCGAACGGGAGAGCCTCTTGCTGTAAGGTAACAACGCTACCATTACCACTGCGGAATACGGGCGTTGTACTCTATAATGGGTCTAATTTGTGATGAGTAGAGGGGAACAATGACCTCTTTTTTTTTTTTTTTTTTTTTTTTTTTTTTCCTGGATGAGAAACCTTTTATGATGAGGTGAGCCACATAGGATTTCCTGACTACTGTAGCAATGTGATTATCAAAGGAGAGACTACTGTCCACCTGTGTCCCAAGGTCTCTTATCACACATTCGGTGTTAAGTAGACCACCTCCTGTGTGGTAGTTCGTAGGTACAGAGTTTTTACCAAAGGGGATGACAATGCACTTTTTGGCATTGAGCTTCAGACCATGGCTTTGACACTGGACATCTGTCTCAGTAAGGCCCTTTTGTAGGATGTCCCCATAGTTAGGAGTTTAGATTATGCAGTCATCTACAAACTTCATTAGCCAAAGACCTTCGGTGTTGGCCTGTACTTCAGGGAAGTAGATACCAAACAGGAGAGGACCCAGGACTAAACCCTGTGGTACACCACTTGTCACTTGTCTGAAGTTAGATTTGGAGTCTGCTGTTTTCACAGTGTGGGTTCTGTCAGTGAGCCAGTTTGCAACCCATCTTGTGACATAGGGATTTATACCTAGTTTAGTGAGTTTATCCATAATTCCAGAGTGGTGGATGGTGTCGAAAGCCTTGGCAAGATCTAGATAGGTTGTGTGAACCACCTTACCCTTGTCTCCGGCTTTGGTGACTGCTTCAAAGAAGTCTATCGGGTTTAGGAGACATGTTCTGCCTTTTACAAACCTGAACTGGGTGGGGTCCAGAGTTTGGAGATTACCAATATTTTTGTTTATAAGTTCCATGATGATACGTTTCATGGCCTTGCAGACCAGGCTTGTCAGGTTAATGGGGCGGTAGTTCCCAGGGTCTGTGGTGGCTCCCCCTTTGTGGAGTGGGATAACCGCGTGTGGCATTCCCTTCTTCTCTTCCTACCCACGAAGCAGGGAACATTGAGATTGCTTACCCTGTCTCAAAAAGGGAAATGTACCCTCAAGTTAATGCAACCCCCCCATAGAGGTAAGAGAGACACATTTTTACACTTCTCTCCCTGCTTTAACCCCGGTCATCTAAGTCACAGTCAGGGCTCTAGTCTTTTGTGTTATGTAGCCATCCCTAGAAAAACAAATTTAGCAATATGTGTTTTCATTAATTACTGAAACAAAATGCCAAGATTTGTAACTTGTCTGCTTAATGCAAAAGGTAGGGAGATGTTAGAGGGGCTAATAAAGCTCTTGAACCAGAAGAAAAATATCTGAGCTGTTGCACTTCGTTATGATTAATTATTAAGCATATGGATACCATTTACAAGTGACAAATAAAGTAACATATTTATTAATGCTAAAGCATGCAAAGCCTATTATAGATGTGCCATTTGTTGAGTCATAAGTAAGATCTAGCAGTGAGTATAAATATACCTTGGTCATAGCAGATTATGCCACAAAATTTCCAGAAACTGTGGCATTATGCAAGGCTAATGCTAAGTATGTTTCAGTTCCTGCTGTTATTCTCTAGAGTGGGTGTTAGAGATGCTTTCTGACCAGTACATGCCTTTTATGTCCGTGATTATACAGATGATCCAGTATTTACAGATTAAACAGTTAAAACATCATTTGACCAGCCACGAACTGGTGGTTTAGTGGAGAGGTTTAATAAAACATTCAAAATCTTGTTAAGAAAAGTAATTGAAGCAAATACTTATTAACTATTTCCAATAAGACATATGCCACAAGCATTAACAAGGTACACACCATTTGAACTCTTATGAGATAAACATGTAAGAGGTCAGCTTGAATCTGCTAAGCAGACCCCCATTAGAAAGCACTGTTCTGAAGTGTTGTAAAACACTGGACTAAGTTATAAGAAAGACTTAAAGTGGTGATGTGCATAGCAAAAGAGAACCTATTAAAAACCTCAAGAAATGCAGAAGACTCATACCACATACCATTCAAGCTCTTACAGCAAGAAATCTGGACAAAGGCCCAATAATTTGGACACGTTTTAAACTTAGAAAGTTAGTCGAATAGCAGGCTTTTCATTAACATGGATTTTCTGAAGGGTGTGAAGTCTGAAACTGAAATGCCTGTCATTTTATGATTTCTGGCCACAGTGATTTTCCAATCATTTGCCAGAAAACCAAAAATTTATGAGAAAACAACAACAAGATCAAAAATATGAGGCAAAAATCTGGACAGTTGAGTTATGAGAAGACTGTATAACAGGGATACTGAAAGAGAATTCAAACTGGAAGACAGTGTTGGTACTTGTGCCTTCAGCAAAAAAATTGTTTTAAGTGGCAAGGTCCCTTTGAGGTTTTGAAAATCTTAAATGAGGTATAACTGCACTGGGGTTTATGGGAACAAAAACCTGAGCATGTTAAAGGTGAACCAGAATTTGAATAGTGGCTTGTGTGCTTGTTGAAGGTATCAGTGGAGTATGGAAGTGTCCCCCTACCACTTTGCCCATCTTTATTTGGGGGGTCGGGGGGTGGCAGCTCGCCACATTGCTGATACCTAGTGTGACCATGAAGTGTCTATCCCACTGAGCTTGAGTCTGATAGCCTGTGCTGCTGTGTGCAGATTTCACTGTGAGTTGATTGGAATTCAGCATACAGGGCATGCTTCCCTTAAGGTGTCAGCTGAAGCTGTGTTCAGAATAGCCACCGCAAGAGAAGGCAGTGCTTTGCCAGGAGAGAAGAGCGTAGACCATGCTGCATGACCAGCAAGTTGGCTTGCTCCCTACCATTTGAGCATATGAGCTCATGGGGGATTCCTGTGAAGGAATGATTGGGGCCTTAGGGCTGTCACCTCACACAAGAATCCCCAGCTTCCATGACCATGGAATGATCTGGCCAGTTGTGTGTAGATAGAGGAGCTATTGGTCTCCAGCCTGTGGGAAGGGGGTATGAAAAAAAACCCACTTTAAATGAGGTAGATTACAAGGTTAAAAAGAAACCCAATTCAAATCCATCACATCAATATTATGAAAGGATGGAAAATGTCTGACTCTTCAGTGGTGAGCTGTAACACTGTTTTGAGAAAAATGCTATCAAGAACGGAACCCATTCTTAGTATTCAGATGATTAAAAAAGAGGCACTGGAATTTATAGCCAGAAATAAGCATTTTCAGATTTGCCAGCAAGAAGGATACCTGGTAGAATATAGCATAGAACTGCATCTAGGAGTGAAGGTGTAGTCCTAGTCCTGTGGAGTATATAAAGCACAGAAGAAAGCAGTACAAGAAGATACTGAAGGCAGGCGTGTAGAGAAGGAAGTTTGTCAGAAATTTCAAAGTAAGAAGCCAAGGATAAATGCTGAATCAAACTGGAATGCAGAATGATACAACTGAGAACTCAAGTGAAAAAGAACATTGGCTGTAAAAGTATAAAAATACAGTAGGGTGTGTGTAAGGATTCTAACAAAGAAGTTAATGTTGCCTTTGAATAGAGCAGTAAAGAATTATTACCTGAACAGAGTAACTAGCTATATAATAGAGTCTCTGTAGCAGGAACAATCTGAGAAAAGAAAAACAAAATCTAATTAATTTTTGGTTCGGCATACAGCAGGAGAATGTAAAAATGCCAATGCCAAAAGAAGCTGTTAAAGCAAGGATCTGTTTATATCACACATTATTACGGCAGTCCAGGGGTCAGACAAATTAAGTATAGAGTTTCAGAAAGAACTTGGCTTTTTATTCTTCTACTTCCACAAAATCTTTGTTGGTAGGCAAGTACAAAAAGGGTCTCCATTACTACAGTCTGGGGTAACAGATGTAGAGACTGATTTTGAGAATAGGAAATAAGAAGACTCTATTTTTTCAGGACACTGTGTTACATTATCATTGCAACTGCTTTTGGGGCCTTTTGTCCTGAATTTCAAGCGAACACTTTGTTGTCTGCAGTGCTGGGAGCAACATGGATTCAGCCTTCTTTTTGTAGTTAGATGGCATGTCCCGGCCAAAACTCAGGATTCTGAGCTGAAACAGGGTATTAGTTGTTGTATGTGATGTTGGTATTGTTAATATCTCTCTCTCTCTCTCTCTATACATATATATATATATATACATATATATATATATATATATATATATATATATATATATATATATATAGTTTAGCTTACATGTTTTGTAAATAATGATGGTTCTTTAAAAGCAGTAAGATAATCCTGTCTACTAGTTAGAGGAGGAATTCCTTGATGATGGGTTAATGGGTCCTTATGAGACCAATTGTAAATTTTTTTTTTATTTTTTTTTTTTTTTGCATAAATGGATAACTTTTAAGTCCTGTCAAATTTGCTAGAGTTTCAAGGGAGAGGCTCATTGTGGTGGACAGCAGGTCAAGTGGTGACTGTCATTGTGCCTCACAGGTGGATCCTCATGCCTGGAGAAGGACTCCCAGGAAGAGTATATCGAACTGCTCAGAAACTGTAGTGAGAAACTGATTATTTGGACCCTGTAACAACTTTGTCATAAATAGACCAGAATTTGGCTTTATATTTAGGCTTTTTACTTGAATGGTGGGCAAATCTGTACATGGACATCTTCTTTTAGTGAGACCACATATTTTTAAAATAATACTATCATGAGCCCAGGCAGTTTACCTAAATGCCTTCTGAATAGCACCAGCCAAGCCCTCACTGAACCTCTCCTACATTTGTGTAACTTAAGCTTAACCACAGGTTGTGTCCCTGAGGATTGGAAAAAGAGCTGTAATGGTATCCCCTGTGCAAAGTGCATCCTATCACAGACCCATCAACTTGACTAACATGGCTTGCAAGGCCATGGAACAAATTATATTTGACTTCTTAAAGTATGAAGATAAGGGTTTCCTACACCTGGACCTGCAGCACCCCCCCCCCCCCCCCAAGCAGAGCATGTCTACTCCACTTGTTGAACTTCTTTGAGAAGATTACAGAGGCACTGGACAGTGGCCCCTCTCAAACCACACAGTATGTTATGATCTGGCCAAGGCCTTTAACACTGTACCCCATGGTGGCATTCTATATAAGCTAAAAGAACTAAAGGTAAACCCTTGCGTGTTAACGTGGATTACAGACTGGCTGAAAAATAGAACTCAATTAAGATGGTAGGTGCCACTTCAAAGTAAAAAAGTAGCCAGTGGAGGCCTACAGGATTTAGATCTGTGGTCTCTCTTTTTTGTTAAGTACTTTTCCAACATAACCGCTCAAAACCAGCTAGTTCACTG